>NC_089874.1:122490000-122790000 GCF_040182565.1 Anser cygnoides | reverse complement strand
AATTGTCTTATGTGCGTGCTGAGTATGATAAACTCAGAAGAATTCTTGCTGGGGAGGAAAAATGGAGGTCCGAATTCCTGGTCACAGCATGAGATCAGACTAGTGAGGTTGTATCCTGTGCTTTTGAAAACCTTCGGGGATGGAAGTTGCATAAGCTTAATGTCTGCATATGTTAAAGTCTACTTTGACATAGTCAATCTCAGGTTTGGTAAATCCCAATAATTTGAGCCTCTCCAAACTGCAATTCAATGTTTTTATTCCCTTCCTTTCCAAGGAGAGCATTGTTAGGATAACTAGCCAATATAATAGAGAACTTTTTTCTTAAAGTAGATCTGTGTGTGAATTGCCTGATACCTTTTAAAACTGTGACAAGAAGTCAGTGATTGTACCGTTCTTTATCGCATACATAGGTATGTAAAGGCCAACTTTCTCCTCTCTTTTCAGACAAAGACTGCAGTTCAGGCTTTGATAAAGAAGCACCAAACGATCCCAGGCAGCATATGGAAGGCTTTAATGGACCGATTTGATAGACATCGTAAAAGTGATTAGAATGCTTATGTTTATTTCATTGTTTTTACAGTATATAGTAAAAAACAATGTCCTGTGGCAGTGATGACTAATTGACGTTTAACTGGTTTAATGTACAAGTTTCTACAGATTCAAGAGCAGAAAACAATAACTTTTTGAAGGTTCCCTTGTGTGAGCTCCTTCAGTCAATGGCTTTTTGAGGATATTCTTGAAGTCAGAAAGAGTGGGCCCTTGAACAAGAAAACTTATGTATAATAGCAATGCAAGTGCTAAATTTACCAAGAAGAAATCATGTAGCCAGTATTTGACAGGTTCCTAAGAAAAAATATTTACATACATCTGAAAGTCTGAAAAGTTTTGCCTAGTTCTGTGTTTTTTTTCCTGAGCTGTTCACAGTCCAGTCTCAGAAAAGTATCTCAGAGTAGGTGTTGTCCCACTGAACTGCAGTCTAGCAGGCACTCTGTCAGTACCTTACAAACCAGATCTCACACAAAACAGTGTGAGAAGAGAAAATGTTTCATTTTAGCTAATGATATGTTGCTTGGATCATTTTTTCTAGAGATGTGTGTGAAGAGAAACAATCCCATTAAAACAGATATTAGACTTATATAAATTCATCAGCTTAATGGTTCACTATCCTAGAAAGTAAGAATTCTGCAATCAGGACTTCCCTCTGATGGAGAAAAAAAAAGCCTCCTATCCCCTTTTATGAGAGAATGAAACAAATCTGGCTAACTCTAGGGAAGAAGTAACAGTAACAGAAATATCTGAATATTCAGATTCCAACTACACTTTGAGGCAAAATTTAGTTTTATACTCTCAAAGAGGAAAAAAAGCTTCAGTTAACTGTAGCACTTCGCAAATACATGTAGAAAGTACTTTCAAGTCTGTGCTGGTACATTCATGCACTATTGCACCATGCAATACTGATTTAGCAGATGAGGCAGCCTGTAGTCGGAGTGACTGCGTCACAGTCTATTTGCAGTACAGATGTGCTATACTCACCCAGGCTTCCCAGGGAGTGGGCTTATCTAACGCAGGCCTGAGGCTTGTAACCACTGGTGGTTTGCCTAAAAATGCGGTACTGCAACACGTCCATTCCCATATGGATTGAGCCTAAGTGCCTGCTTGGAAGGGAGGATATAGGCAGGGTTGTTTTCCTAATACAGTCTTCAGAATACAGAAACTTGCTACAAAACAGAACGTGTTTTTACAAGCTCTGGGATGTTGTTATTGGTGGGAGTGGGAGAACTTCATGTAATCTTTTCAATGTGCCATTAAAAGCAACCAAGTCTCTTAACCTCAAGCATGAAGGAAAGTAATTTTTGTGCCTCAGTTTTTCCTCTTGTACTTTTCATATCTTGCCCCTGCACATCCCCAAAATTGATGTGGCATCTAAGAAAATACATATAACATTATCTAGTTGTCACTAGAAAACTAAATCCATTTTTTGGATTAAAATAAACCTCTCTTCTCATGCTGCTTCTCTATAAATATTTCTTGCATATCTGAAAAACGGAGCAGAATGGACAGGTGAGCATCCCTTGAAGAATGTTATTTCCCTTGAGCAAAAAGACAAGAGTCCTGTCCTGAAAAAAAACTCAGATCTGTCATAGAACATAAGAATGTTTACTTGAACCCCTTAACTGTAACTGCAGTATGCAGGCAGAAAGGTTTTTCTCTCAGCAGAGATACAACATGCATAGGAGTTGATAAACTAAAGCAAATCAAGATACTGACTAGTATGCCTGGACGTGAATAGGAATTCAAACCATGAAGCCGTGTATAATGCACTCCAACAATATAAGCTAAAATTCAAAGTCTGAGCTTAACTCAAGTGAGAAAATGAACTAAAACAAAGGATTATGAAGTACTAAAATAAGCACAGATGATAAAGCAACAGGAATTAGGAGTAATAAATCTAAAAGCATTCCTTGTATCACAGAACCATGTGAAAGGACTAGACAGCATCATTCTCTATCCTATCCTGTTTTTCAAGCACATTAACATCAGTTAATATGCTTCAGTCATCTGTATTCTGAAAGTAACACAACTTTCAAACTCCATGTGCTCATACCTGATGGTAGGGGCCATGCTGCAACTTGGAATAAAGCATTAGCCTTGGATAGAGGATATGTAATCAGGACAATGGCTATCTTTCAAAGTGGGGATTTGATCCTAGAGCTGCTGTATCTCAGACAGCTCAGAACAGTTTGTTAATAAAACTCAAGGTTTTTCTGGGCTATTTCATCTTAAACATGCATCCCTACATTATCTACAGCTTATCTGAAGTGAGATGGAGTGAAACTTACTTTCTGTTGTTTTTTTTTTTTTTCTATCATAGTTGTCTTAGAGTATTTACTGGGTTCTCACAATGATGGACAAAAATGTTATTTAGAAACACCAAGTGGTTTTGAATGAAGAATAAGACTGATTTTTCTACTAAAAATAGTTAAACTCCCCCCTCTCCGCCCCAACATATTAGAATACTGCTCTAATACAGAATTCTAATATAGAACTGCTCTAATATAGCAACTAGAACTAGAAACTGGTCTTACAGAAACTACCAGAAAGTAGAGCTTCTTTTCATAAAAATACAACTGTAATTGCCTATGAGATGAGACCCCTACAATGCAAATTTTCTAGCTTCTCTATAATATATATAAAAAAAGAAATGAAAACCCAGCAAATGGAGATGACCTTTCCCTGGTCATCTCCAAATCAAACACGTTTATGACTTTTTAAGATGCTGCACTAGGGGAAAAAGTTCTGGTAGATTTGGAAAAATAAATTGTCAATAATGTAAATAAAGTTATAAAAACACACAATGGAACAACCCCAGTTCAGAAGTCCAGGAGGTTATGTAAATGTAAAAGATAGTCAAAAAAGCATGACAAAGACACGCAGAGTTTTTTACCCAATTGATGCTAAATTTATCTTACCTAAAGGTGATGTCAGAATGGTGCTGTTGTTTTGAAAACTGTTGAATTTCAGTCCAGCTGGTGCAGTAGCTAAATAAACCTGTATGTCTGGAACCAAGCCTGGTATAACTGCAATATCCTCTTATTTATTGCATTTATTTATATAACAAGTAGATCCCGGAATCATATCCAAGGCTTCAGGACAGTCAAATCTATGTCAACATTGCTTAAAACATCATGTCCAAACTGCTAAGATTCAGGAATACTAAATTCAGTGAGATACTGCACAGAACAGCATGCACGACTTCAGGAGTAGCATATGAGAACTAAAGCAGCATGACTTAAGCTGTGCTGAAGGGCAAAACTACTCTGGACTGTGTGGTTTGGACTCCTGTTCATGTCCAGGCATATTAGCAGACATACACTGAATACAGTCTGCATGTGAATGAGGTCCCCACACCAATTTTATCAAATACATAACATCAGCACAACCCTGACGTTATTTCCAACGAATCCCTTTTTTTTTTTTTTTTTTTTACTTTCAAAAATGAAGTCTATTGTATTCATAGGGTTCTTCCAGAGTTATTTCTATAATGGAATATATTACTATTTTTCCCTTTCCTATACCAAGCCCCTCCCTCCCCACAAAACAATAAAAATAAAAAAATCCTTCCCCAGTAAAATCCTTAAAAAATCCCTCAATATAGCAACTGCACTTTACTCTGTGGTAGGAATACCAACATTTCCTTAATATTCCTTATCTTTGGTTAAAAAGATTTAAGCCAAAGAAGTTTTGGTTTATGGAAATAATTAGAGAACAAGTAGTTGAGTTGTACGCAAAACATGTCAAAAATACCAAACACTGTAAAAACCAAACAAACAGATACCAGACATTGTTTAGATAATGTTATTTGCATATCATATTGCCTTCCTGTTGCCCTAATCAAACTGAATAAAAATTAAGTCATTTTACTTCTAATTGTCAAACTGCGGAATAAGGCTGGTATAAATTAGTCTGTGTCCTCCATGTTCAGTGTGAATCTAATCCAGGTTTGAACTTCCTGACCATTTCAAATGTCACTGGAAAGAGACCTCTGTATTTTTAAGTCTAAGCACAAATACTTGCAGTTGTGTAGGCATATGCAGTTTTAAACACGTTACATTTTTAAATGGAAAACAGGGGAACGGGGAAGGTGGGAAGCATGAATTCTGGTCAGTGGAGACCTTTTGGAGAAGTTGCCGAGTGCGCAGTGTCAGGAAGGGTCCCAGCAAGCATCCAGGACGCTACGAGCATCCCACACAGACTGCAGAGGTTCCAGGCCAGCCGACAGGAAGCAAAGGACGACAACACATGGCTTCTGCAGGAGAATGTGAACACAAGTGTTATAAGAGTCTTATGAGGAGCAGCTGAGGGAGCTGGGGTTGTTTAGTCTGGAGAAGAGGAGGCTCAGGGGAGACCTCATTGCTCTCTACAGCTACCTGAAAGGAAGGTGTGGGGAGCTGGGGGTCGGCCTCTTCTCACAGGGAACAAGTGATAGGACTAGAGGGAATGGCCTCAAGTTGCTCCAGGGGAGGTTCAGGTTGGAAATGAGGAGACATTTCTTCACAGAAAGAGCAGTCAGGCACTGGGACGGGTTGCCCAGGGAGGTGGTGGTGTCACCGTCCCTGGGGGTGTTCAAGGAAAGGTTGGACGTGGTGCCTAGGGACATGGTTAGTGGGTGACATTGGTAGTACGGGGATGGTTGGACCAGATGATCTTGGAGGTCTTTTCCAACCGTAATGATTCTGTGATTCTACGAACATGCCTTCGCATACCTACTGGTTGAAAAAAAGAAAAGATCTTCACCAAAAGCCCTCACACAAACCACGGTCCGGCAGTGTAATGAAGGCAACCCACTGCGCGGTTGACCACCCGGTTAAGAGGGCAGCGAAGACGCCGTGCACTGCCCCTTTTCCACACCGACCCCGATCCCCAGGGCACCCACCGGGGCACCGGCCCCGCTCCCCGGGCTCCGGGAGCCCAGCAGCGGGCTCGGAGCAGAGCCGGGCGGGCGGCGGCACAAATGGCGGCGGCTCCCCCTGGCGGCCGCCTCCGCCACGGAAGCTGCGGGCGGCGCGGTGCGGTGCAGGCCGCGGTCCGGGCGGCTCCCGCGGCCCCGACGGCGCGGGGTTCCGAGCGGCTCCCTCCATCCCTTCTCCTCCTCCATCTCCTCCTCCTCCTCCTCCCCTCACGCCGCCGCCCTCGTTCCCTCCGCCCCGCGAGGAGCCGCCCGAGCCCCGCCGCCCCGCGGGCACCCGGCCTCCGCGGGGGCGGTGGGCGAAGGAATAAAAGCAGGCCCCGGGAGGGGCGCGGGGCTGCAGCCGGAGCCCCGGCCAACAGGGGAAGGTGAGCGGGGACCGGCACCGGCACCGGGCTCGTTACCGCGGGTTTGTAATTGGGGGGCGTGGGGCCGCGGCTGGCCGAGTGACCGCGGCTCCGGCCGGGCTCCGCAGGGCGCTTCTTGCTGCGAAACAGCACCGGGGCACCCTCCGAGCTACAGGGTCCTCCCCCTTAGGTCGCAGATGCTGTTAGCCGCGTTGTCAGGCTCTGAAGTCGTCTTGTTTTCGTTTGTTTTGGTGGTAGCTTTGCTAATTCCTGTGCAAATACCTCCTGTATCTGGCCGGCACAGTAGAAGGCGGCGTGTTTCTGCTGGCTGGGGCGTGTTGTAGCTGTTGTTTTTCAGTAACTTTCCAGTTTTGGGGCACTGGGATGCTTTCCGGAGGTTCCACCTGGACTTTTCAGGCGTGTGGTGAGACTGCAGCGTGCTGGTGCTCTGCTTCTCGTGACACGGTGAGCCATGGCTCAGGTAGCCCAGTGTCTGCCGAAGAGCACAGCTGCAGTTTAATTAAGGGCTCGTCTGGGCCATGTACTAGAAATTAACGAAAGGAATCGTATGTTAGCCTTGTTTCCAGTTTCCGTCAGTGCCAAGCCTTCAGTGTAAGTCCACGTGCAATGTTGTTAGGCAAATGAGAAGTTGTACCGCTATCATCTAGTGACAGTCGCTATCGGTCACACCATTAGGAAGTTTGTATTGAAGTTAAAAGCATGTGGCTCAAGCTGCGTGGCAGGAAACGTGTTAGAGATGCCAGCTAAATAAGTCTTTTAAGGGTGCGTTCATACTACAGAGGGATTCTGCTGCAAAGTTGGCCAAGGTTGGAACTTGGTAGTAGGGCACCCCTACTGCAGTTTTTAGGTTTGGGTGGTGACAGATGTCAGCCCACCTCTGACAGGGAGGGCAGGACAGTCTCTCCTCCTTTGCTTGAAGGAGGTCCCGATCACAGTAGTGTCACTGGTGCTTCAAGAAGTCAGGATGCTTAATTTTGTAGTTTTAACGCTGCTGGGCAGTCATCAGCTAAACAGCTCTGAAGTGGGACAGCCCAAAATGACTGTCTGTTAGTAGTGTACATGAACTGTGTGGGGCCTTTATTAAATTCAGGGCATGCGTGTGCTTTTTTGGTGATGGAGTGAGAGTCTGTCATCCCCCTTCCCTTACCTTTGGTAGGGCGTTAGGTGAAGCTGTAACGTAAATCACATTTAGGCTTGGAAACAGAGCATTCCTGTGGACCATCAGGGCATGTGCCAGATTTCTTAACGGGAGAGCAAATTTACAGGCTGGAGGAGACCTTTATCTGGTGGATGGTAAGTTGAACATGGGTCAGGATGGCTGTCTGCATGCTGGGCTGCATGGGCAAGGCCGTAGTCAGGGAAGCATTTATTTCCCTCTTTTCATCACTCATGAAACCACGTGTTTAGAGCCTCACGGTACAAGAAAGGTGCTGACAGCCTGGAGGAGACTCAGAGAAGGGCCACCAACACTGTTAGGTGACTGGAGCACATTGCAGACATGGGGAGGTGGAGGGAGGTTTGTGTGTTTTTCTTGAAGATGAGAAGGATTAATGGGGATCTTACCGCTCTTCTTAGCGAGTGGTTGCAGGGAAGGTGGGATTAGAGTTCTCAGCCACGGGACAGGAAGCAACAGGAACAAATTGTAGTAAGGGAAATTCTAACTAGATCAAGGAAAAGCATTTTCACTGTGAGGGTGGTCCAGCACTTGATCAGGGGTTGAGAGAAGCAGCAGGATCTCCATACGTGAAGATACTACAAATGGGACTGGACAGTGCCTTGAGCAACCCAGTCTAACTCGTTGGCTCTGCTTTGTGCAAGAGGTTGTATTAGTGCTGTCCAGTGATTCTTTCCACTCTAAAATATTCCATGATTCCCTTCAAGATTAGGAAACAGCATTATTCAGAGTAGTATTGATGGTCCCTAAGGGAAGGCAGTACTTCAGCTGTTATCTCTGTGGTTGGCAGGAAAGAATTTTTATTTATGTTACAGGTTACTGCACAGGTACATAAGCAAACCTATAAAATTGCAGTGAGATGCAATACCTCAAATGCAATCACATTTCATGCAGAAGGCCAAGTGATATTTTGCAAGACCGACATGTGTGGACAGGACTTAAAATTTACTTGATGAGGACGTTGTGTTTGGAGAAAGTCATAAACAATTAAAAATGTAGTAGGAGGGAAAGCGTAACTTTCAATAATCTTTGAAGTTCTGTATCCACTTCTGAGTTTTAAAAAGCTCTTGTGCCATAGCTCATGCCTACGTACTGTTCTCTGGTTAGTAGGTGGAACCAGTGGAGAAGTCCAGGCATGACGATCTGGTAAATACAATGTTGAATCCTACTCCTAAATCCTACTTGGTCTCAGAAGTTGTGTTCTTTGGACTTCTGTCGTTGTTTGCTGCCTCACAGCTTCTGGAGTTAGTCTCTGACAACTGGAATGAGATAGAACTTCCCCTTGCTCTCCCACATGCTCTTTCCCATCCTTTTGTCCAAATTGATCCTCCCTGCCACCCCTTACATGCACACGCATGAAATTGGTGAAGTGCCTTTAACTTATGCCATGTGCTTATACTTAGCTGAAGATTAATCAGCTGTTCTTCTCATTGTCCTCGAGAACATGCTGCAGAGCAGAGTTTTGTAAGCCTGGATTGGTGGAACAGGCATGGATCGTGGGAGCAAAGCTCTTGTCAGGAGATCCTCTGTCTTCTCTTGAATAGGAGTTACCTGGAGCAATGTGGGTATAGGCCAATTTCAAAACACAAGTGAAAGGAACATCCTTGCTATATCAAAATGGGGGAGGAACAATTGAGACTGGGGAAATAAGTGAGCTGAGTTCTGTTCTGGTGCATGCTTCAGTGTCTCATAGCAAGTGTGGAGTAAAACTGATCTGTTTCTTCGTATTTGCTGTCATTGGGATTCTGATAGCATTAGCAAAATTATCTTCTGGATTTCAGTCTCTTGTTGCTTGTGAAACAGCAAGAGTAAAGGAGTGATGGATACATGTCTCTCTGCATAGGAACTCTGCAGTAATATGTTGTAAGTCACATTTTAGTAATAAAAAAAACCCTCAGATTCTTTCAGAAATTATTGGTTTTAATTAAAATCCATCCATTTCCCTCTGCAAGTCTGCATTATAATTGCAAAATGCTTTTTTTCCCCCCTCCCCCCCCCTTAACTTGATTAACAGTTACTCCAAGTTTTGACTGAAACTTTTCTAGACTAGGAATTTTTTTCCAAAGATATTTCTCTTGTTCTAGAACTCTAGCTAAGATATCCCAGCATACAGGTTGTCTCAGGTTTGTAAGATGAAGTGAAGAGCAAATTTTCCCCTAAACCCTACATATCAGAGAAAAAAAGTGTTACTCCAGAACTATACGAAGTATGAAATATCAGCCCAGAGAGAAGTAACACTGAAACTTCTTAGGAACTGGCACGGAAGAAGGTTCGTATGCATAGACACAATAAATCCTGATAAATTAAAGCTTTCTGAGGACTTTTTGTGATCTTTTTCTCCTCCATTGTGGAACCTCCCTGTGTTGTCTTCTGGGACTTGCATTTCATGATCTGTAAGTTTCCAGATGCAATTAAAAGTTTCTGCATGAGCAAGACTTGCTTACTTGAGGCCATCTTCTTACTGAGTCATTGTATGTTCATGGTTAGTGCAAGTGTTTGGTAGGGTTTTTGTAGCACTGAATTTGAGATTGTACTGTTTCCTTCTGGAGTAAATGCTTGTGACAAAGATTTGAGTGTACTGCATATGACGTAGGACAATAAATTATACTAATCAACTAATCAATGCAGCTTTCTGAGAACTGGAAATAAAATAGATGTCCTGGATCTCTATAAGATGTGCGGTTTTTAATGAGAGAAAATAGCTTGAGAAGAAAAAACCATTCTATCTTTCTCAAATTAGAGCTGTCAGCATTTCCGCTACGCAAAAATGACCGAAAAGAATCAAGTAATGGTTTTGCTGTGTGAACCATTCTGTTTCTAACATGGCCTACTGGCTTGTGTAGTACATGGTATACAAATAAAATGCATCAGTATTTTGTATGATTATGCAGTATACGCAGGTTTATGGCTGTCTTTTTTAAGGCTTTATTCATCTGCATTTTTTTTTTTTTGATTAAACAGAGGATGATAGGTGGAAATGAATCCTGTACTGCAGGACCAATATCGCTGTCCTACTTAACCTGTGTGGCTCACTTACTGGGAGAATGGACTGGTGTGGAGCATCTTGAAGATTATCTGGGTTATACAGTCTACCTTTCATGGTTGCTGCTTCCACTTGCAATAGCTTTTATATTTCCAGGAATTTTCTTCCTCACCTTTATCTACAGTACTGTTATCCTTCTAAATATTTATAAAAGGAAGAGGAAATTAAGTGGAGATAATTCAGGTAACATTTGGGATGGTGCAAAAAAAATGTTGACTACCATATGGGATCGACATGGAAGAATATGGCATGGTAAGCAAGATCTGACTTTTCATTAAAAGGTGCTGAAGCTCTTATTGCTGGCTTTACCTTTGAGGATTATCAATGTACATCTGATTGTTGTTGCTGTTGGATGAAATTTGAAATTCAGGCCATTTTTTTCCCCCCAAATCAATGACTGCCAGTTGTGCTTCAACCATTGTAGAGTTGGGAGAAAAAGCAATTGAGACTCTTTTGGATGTAAAGTTTTCAGTCTTGCACTTTTATTCCTTTTCTGCTACCTTGAGATCTTTCATCTAGCTGAATATGTGCTATTTTTCAAACTGTTGAATTGTTTTTCTTTTTTACTTTTTAATAACTACTGGATTTTCCTCGTTCCAGGAGGACTTGAAATGATAGCTATGTTAAAAATCAAATTAATTTGCCATGTCCCATGAACTTTTTAGCAAGCAATAAAAAACAAAAACCTTTTTTGTGTTCTTTGAGTGAATATATGAACACTGGAAGCTAAATGACAGTTACCTAATAGCTAATATTTCTGCGCGTTTGCGTAATTTAATTACAAGTAACCAACGTAATGTCAAACAGTGGCTAAAAGGAACCCTCAGCATTGGTTCATTCACTAGTTACTACTTTAATTTGACTTCAGAGCCCAAAAGTGTTACAGAACCCCACTTTTTGTATTTTCTTTCTCTCTATGTATTTTTGACAACTGCTTTCTCTAGTAGAAGAATGTCAAAACTAAGGGCTCTGTTCCTTGTCCCTCTACTATTATATCTTTTATAAAGACAGACTTAATAAATGATTTGGCTTTTCTTTCTAAGGAAATCATAAGCCTCTTTCAGAACCATTCACTCTAAATGCAGCTAAAGGAGAAAGAGATGTTTAAGAGCAATTTACATAAAGAACAAATCCTTCTTGAAAATCATCTCTATTTGTTCTCCAGTCAAAGGGAAGAGGGTTTTCAAGGCATTGATAGCCAGATGGTGCAGCGGCTGTATCAGATGGGCTTTGTAAGACTAAGATGTAACTTTCAAATCTGTGAAAGTACACTAGATCAAAATCAACAGCAAAATCAAAGAGCTTAAAATGCTCACTTCATAATGAAAAGCTATTTACTTTTTTCATAAGAAAATGATTTTTTAAGGCCTTGGCTCTTTTCATCCGTAGTAACTTTTTTCTTTTTTATAAAAAGCCTAACTTTTTATTTGCACAGAAAATATTCTTATCCAGTCCATCATCTACTGATGTGACTTTTTTTCTGCCCTGGCAGCTGCTTCCACCTTCTCTGAACACTTCTCTTACTAAATAATGAAATGTTTTGTGATATCTGTTTTCCCCACTTGGTTAATTGATATATAACAGGAAGAACTTTTCCTCCTGAAATCTCACAGCAGTGGGAAAAAAACCAACCAAACAACAACAACAAATAACAGAACCCTAAAATGGTGCGTGATACCTGTAACCTGTGCAAATGTTAGACACAGGTATCATTCTGGTTGTGCACAGCTGGCAGGGAGCTCAGCTAGCGGTCACTTGTGATGGCAGAGGTGATAGGTAGGTGTGTTTGCTATAGGTTGCAGCTACACAGGTGTAGAAAGTAAAACAGTGGGAGAGGAGCCAAAAGTACAGACAGAAGTTTAAAAAAGAGGGGCGTGGGGGGATTCTTCTGATAACTTCAGAAGTGGCAGTTAAAAAGAAAACAAAAACAAATGCTAACAAAACTGCTCAGTATTAACTGAATATGTTTTGAACTGGTCTATTTTGTTATTTTGTGCTAACTGAATATTTTCTTCACTGTTAACTAAATGAGAAATACAAGTACAGTAAGAAACTTGTATGTGTTCGTGTATGTTTCAATTGAGCACATAAAGCCTCAGACAGCTTTTAGTGCTTAGTGATGGAAAAAATAGAGCAAGTATAACTCTGAGATAAGTAACAAAGATGAGCTTCACATGCTGGAATAAAAAGAGCCACATAAATGGATGTTGTCATGTCAAATCTTCTTAAACAGTTACTCATGGCAATGAACTTGACTTTGAAAGGTAGCTAATAGCTTGAAATAGTAGCGTTTCAACGCTTCTATCCAATCTGTATTTTGATTTATCTTGAATGATTGATTCAGAGGGCTACAGCCTTGAAGGCAGTGAACTGAAAAAAATAAGGTAAAATTATACAATAGTTGAAGAGATCCAGGCTGTTGTTTTTGTTGTTGTTGTTCTGTCTTCCTTTAAATGTAGATCATCTGATTTAAATGAAGCTTGTATTTCCTGTGAAAGCAACTTAGTAAATGCTGCAAGTCACCTCTTGACATTTTAGCTGTCACTTTGTTCTAACACTTCTCAATGGATACTGGTTTCAGCTTGCCAGCTTGATGCAAGTTAGTTTCTTTGCGATAGAATTGTATCATACTTTGACGTCCCTTATGTCTTTGATTCCTAACAGGTTACGAGATTTGTGGTGATGAAAAAATTCCAGAAGGACCTGCACTTGTTGTGTTTTATCATGGAGCTTGTCCTGCTGACATTATCTATTTCATATCTAGACTTCTTTTAGAAAAGAAGAGATTCTGCTACATAGTAGCTGATCATTTTGTCTCCAGAATACCAGGTAACATGCTTCATTATAAACGATCAGTTTGAAAACTCTATAGATGCTTTTTTTTACAATGTAAATAATGAAAGTTGAAGTGCAAGAATACAGCTTTCAGAACAAACTCTCAGACAAATGTAGTTGATGTCTGTTGGAGAACAGATGTTCTCTGTAAAGAGCATATTCAAGAATCAGTTCATGCAATTGGCCCGTGCAGGAATGGGTTGTACTCCTGGCTGGGCAACTCCTCTAACAACTCTAAAGTGTTTAGAAACAAAGAAAAAGAGGCAATGGGAGAAAAATTTGTCTTTGTATTAATTGATAGCCAATACTTCAATGAGGTGTTTCCTCTTTTTTTTTTAATATAGGCAGAACGAGTGGTTTATAACCTGATTAAGAAATACACTGGAAGCAGTGCCCTTAAAATTGGTGACATTAGTATGGGAGAATAGGGGATGCCTTTGTGTATCCCACTCAACTGAGCATGGTGGGCAGTTGAGACTATCCCCAAGAAGACTTTAAGTAGAATCTTGCCCAGAGGAAAGCCGTGGCGGTGTCCAAGTTTGTGTGAAACATGTAAAAAATGAAAAGTATGTTTAGGGCAAACTTTTGGCTGGACAGCCTAGGGAAAAACCATGCTGAAATAAGTCAAGTTAGTTATGTGGAGATTTAGTTTTTTTTTCTTCTGGAGGGGTAGGAAAGGGCAGTTGAATTTCCAAAATACATTAGTATCCAGTTCTCTTCCCAAATAAAATTTAACTAAAAATCTCATAATTTGTCTTGTGAATTTATAGGACTGTTACGTAATGTACTAATATACAACATCAGCAATGCTTTTACTGAAAACAGTTTGTATCAGAGAACTAATTTTGCCATGAAATTATTTCAGCCTTAATCCCTAAACACAGAACCTTTTCATGTGGGTAGTGTTAGGTCTTTGTCTCTACAACTGCTTTTGCCAGTAGACTAGGATTTGGGTTGATTATCAAACTTTTTGTATACATCTGACTAGTGCAATCTATTTCATAGTTTATCGGGTATAATATGGAGTCAAATATAATAATTATGTACAGTTGTTAATTAAATATTAGTTGTAGTGTACCCTCAGGAAGATCACTGGCAATACCAAACTGGAGGAGCATTTGACCATCCAAGGGTTAGAGCTGGTATTCAGAGTAACTTGACAGAAAAAGACTGGCAGAAACATTACAAAGTTCAACAAAAGTGAATGTGAAATTATGAATTTGGGATGAAATAATCCCATATGACAGTACAGGTGAGACTGAGTATAAATTGACTTTGTCAGGAAGGAGTTCCTTGTTCTAGTGGACAACAAGGTGAACATGAATCAGCAGTGTGCCCTTGCAGCAAAGAATGATAGAATGGTTTGGATTGGAAGGGACCTTAAAGGTCATCTAATTCCAACCTGCCTGCCATGGCCAAGAAAGAAGATTGAGTGCATGCTGGCCTTTTTTAGCATGTGTGTAGTTGAGGGAAGAAATTATTTCTCTTGGTTTGGCACTTGTGAGAGCACATCTAGCAGTACTGTGTCCAGTTTTGGACTCCCCAGTATGAGAAGGACATTGGCATATTAGAGCTGTATTCAGTGGATGACCGGAGGCTGGAGTGCACAATGAGGAGAGGCCGAGAGAACTGGATTTATTTGGTCTGTAACAGATAAAGGTGGGTGGAGATATTGCTGTCTTTGATTACTTAACGGAGGGGTGCAGAGAAGTTGGAGACAGATTCTTCTCAAAGGTGTACAGCAGTAGAGTGATAGGTGACAGACAAGCTGCAACACAGGAAATTCCTGTTAGACAGGTGGAAAGGTATTTTATAATAAGGATGATCACACACCTGAACAGATTCCCCAGCTACTCTGGACAAACTCCATCCCTGGAGATTCTCAAAACTCAGCTGGCTGAGGCCCTGAGTAGCCTGGCCCAGATGGACCACTTTGCATGGGAGGTTGGACTAGATGGCCCTTCCAAACTAGATAACTCTGATTATGTGAATGATTTAAGGCTGTTAGGGAAGACAAGTCCAAGGAGCCCAGATTGTTGTTCTGGATTGTGTCTCAAAGCCTGTACAGTAATCTGTGACTGGCAGCGTAGGTAGGTGGAGCTTCTCTTGTGAATCAAACCAGAAAGATGGCCATCCTTTTATCCTAATACATTTAGACACACTTGGATCAGATGATTTACTGATCCTTCTGTTTTTATGATTTGTGAATCTATTATGAATAGCCGTGAGGAATGGCTTGTCCCATGAATCTGAATCTTGGACCCATGCCAGTATGCAGCTGACAATATGCAGTCTTACTGCTTCCTCTGCGCTGGGTGCTTCTGTACTGAATTAACTGTGATTAACTGGATCGTATTTATAGAATATTACTGTGCCCCCTGAGGGATTCATGAGCCTGCAAGGGATCAAACAAGCTTCTCCTCTAAGTCTCTCCTAAACTAATAGAAGAACTCCTCTAGATACCTGGAAATTCCTGTTGAGCATTGCCTAATGCATCTCTCTTTCATGTAGATGCAAAAGGAAATTGTCTCAATTTATACTAAATCAGTACTATGTATGCTTCTCTTGCCTGTCTTTTTGGGGCAGAAAGACATGGAATGCAGTCCTTGAGCTAATTTTCTTTTTTTTCTTTCCTTTTTTTTTTTTTTAATACTAGATGTTGGTCACAGGGGAAAAAAATCATTCTGGTACTCCCTGGTCCTTTAAATTCTCATCTGTGTAATACCCAGGATTATGTTGATTTCTCGAAGGTTGAATTAAAATGAAGTCTTCTCCTGAATAGTGGGGAATAGAAGAGTGTGCTAGGGCAAAGGGCAGAATCCAGGTTGAACTGTTGAATAAAATCAACTTTGGATTTCTTGATGTTTGGAAAAATTAGCATACCTTGATGTTCTGGCTTTGCGTTTAGGATATTTTTTATTGTTTGAAGAGGAAAAAGTAGATTCCTGGTGGTTGTCATGCTATAGCCAGGTACTACCCCAGTGCTTCTTATGATGACCCTTACCTTGGGTGTAGAGTACCCTGGCTGTTTCTCCCAGACCACTGGATTAATTCCTGTCTTTCTGCTGCTCTGACTTGCCAGGTTCTTCCTTTCTGCTGTTGGAGTAGAGGTATTAACAGTAAAGTATGATTTGCTGACTAGACTATGAAATACAGCTCAGAATATAAGGTTTACAGTAAAAGTCAAAGGGGGAAAATATGGCTGAGGAACTTTGTGGAGACCTGAAACCTCACCACTGTTCCCTACTACAAAATATGGCCTATATTCTGTTCCTGTTTGTTTGTTGTTTTTTTTTTTTTCTGATCTATGAAATGGACAGACTCATATGGTGTTATCCCTGCTCCTCCTGCATGTCTGCTGTGGAAAGGAAAGCTATTTTCACAGCTCCTTGGAGTCCATCTTCCTGCGTGATTCTACCTTTGCTATGCCTGTTTTGTATCTCTCCTGATTTCACTGACAGAAAAGAGCTGCGAGATGAGCAGCTTCCCATCCCCAGGTGCATTCCAAAGAGCTTTAATGAGTTTGGGAATGTAAAACCTTGTAAAAATTAAAAATAAGCTATTTAAAATCCCAGAATCAAAACACCTGAGAGAAATGAAATGTGAAAAACTAATTCAGGAGTCACCTGTGCAAATGGTACTAGATGAAGCCTGCCAGTGTTACATGTGGTACAAAGCAGATACAACAAGCTGTGAGACAGCTACAGCAGAGCTTGTGTTCTGCTGTTATGCTCATGGATAGATTCTGATTGTGTGTATGTAGAAATCAGGAGTAATTATACTCATGTCACCTACAAAGATTCATTGGAGTTTAGCTAAGAATGAACTGATGATATGCTGCCTCATGATCTCCTTCCAGAGTCCTTAGTTTATGCACTGTGTACAAAAGGACAGAGCTTTGTCTTCTTAGCTGTACCTTCTTTTGTGTGTGTACGCAAAACAAATGCCTGTTCGTGTTAACAAATCTTCATTTGCAGGGTAAAAAAAAAAAAAGGTGATCTGTTATTGAGGGTTAGGCTTGACTAGATCAGTTCTGTGCCCTTGTTTGTAGTTGATCGGGTTAAGTTTGGCTCAGTGGGAAACTTCAAGAAAGAAATAATCTCTCCCATGCTCCTCAGTGATCTGAAGCTCCTGTTTCAGTATGTAGTACTCACAAATGCTACATAAATTGAAAAATTATTGGTGTAAGTGAACATGACTGGCTTCCTGCTAGCTGTTCTTTTACATTAGATTAGTTGTCTAAATTGAGCACGTGTGTCCATTTGATGATCGTAAGCCATTTTCAATGTTCTGCTGTTCATTGAAGAACAGAGTAAGTATGACACTTCACATTTAACGTATGAGGAGTTTATGTAACTTTGCAGTTTTAGACTTTATTAAATGAAAAATCTTCACCTAAGATGTGTATACGCAGTCCGGGCTCACCAGATCCTTCTGTGGTGAGCTGCTGTTATTTTCAGATGAAAAGCCACCTGGGTACTCAAACTGACCCGAGGATTCAATCCCTGCAGTGATCAGGAACACAGGGAATGCTAAGTTCTATTTGTCATCTCCTTGTGCGTGGACTACTCTGTGTGTTAACAAAACAACAGTTTGCTGGAATTTTCTCTTATTGGACTTTATTTGAAAAGTAGAGCATGGGCAAGGAGACAGTGCCCCAGAGCAGACTTAACTACTCTGAAGGGATATATGAAATATGCCACAGAGTTCTTGCCTTTTTTTTTTCCCAGTTTCGTCCTGATTGTGAGATAGCACGTGCCTTTACTGGAATGGAAAACATAAATTTTCAAGTTTTTAGACTTAAATTTACAAGCAGAACTTAATGCACCAATCCTTCTAGCAATATCTTTGGGGTTTTAGGCTAGCAGACAAATTTTAGCCATTGTGTTCTGTCTTGGCAATTTCTGCACAATGATAGTATGAATTAATGTGTTCTGAATTGATATCATCTTACTTTGCAGGTTTTAAAATATTAGTTGACGCATTTGAAGTTTTGCATGGACCAAAAGAAGCATGTGTCAATACTCTGAAGAAAGGCTATCTGTTAATTATTTCTCCAGGTGGAGTTCGGGAAGCACTTTTTAGTGATGAAACATACGTTATTATGTGGGGTAATCGAAAGGGCTTTGCTCAGGTTGCCATTGATGCAAAAGTGGTAAGTATGACTTTTCGCAGAAGAAAAGCAAAACAAATGCTCACTTACTGGTTCTTTCTTCCAGGGGAAGCTGTTTTGATTATCAAGTATTTGGTGTTACGTTGCTGAGTGTCATGAATACAGTCTACTTGCTTTTTTAACTAAATTTCAAGACTTTTGTCCCTTTTGTTAGAAGATTTTGGAGTCACCTACCTGGGAATAGTGTGGTCAGGAAATCCAGAGCTTAAAAGAATAAGAGATGAAATCCAGGATAGTTTTTACTTTGTAAGCTTGTGCTGTTTTATACCTACCTGGTCAGGGTTGTGACGGATCTGAATGGCTGGAAAACAAAAGTATTTCTCTTTTTCCTACCATTGAAGTACACTGTGACTCAGCAGACCTGCCTGTGCTGTTGTAGTCATACTAGAAGCACTGGCATTATATACTGCATTGGTATTTATATGCTAGTAAGGGATGTCTGGGGCATATAGCAGCAGCAAGAGCTGCCGCTCCTTGGTGTGAACTATTTCTCTTCAGTTCTGTCAAATATTAAGCATTGTCTGGGGTCCTTGTAGACAGGTGGTTATTTATATGGGACCGACTGTGAAAGGCACAGAAGTGTATGATACATTTGAACTGTATCTATTTTAATAACCCTTTCAGAGTCCCTCTCGTTCTATTTGTACTTGAAAGATGTATTCATATGTGTATAGGTGTGTATATTCCTGATTTAAAACTGTCGCTCCAAGAGTTTTATATGCAGGTACTGTCAAAGAGAGACTAGTTAAATCTCTGAATTTTATACCAAACTAGAATACTTTTAAGACCTAATTTTAAATATATTTCACTTTTATCAGGAGGAAGATAACACAGTTTACAGGATATTTTCAACAGATTAGATTTTACTAATGCACTGTAATAGCATACAAAAGGCCATACTTGGGGTTTAGCTATGCTTGTAGTGCTTATATCTATTTTATTGAATGTATATTCAGTTCCTTTGTGCACTCACAAAGATCTTGCAGCTTCAATTCCACGCTCCTGCCCAATAACTGAGAGATTCAGAAGAATATAAATAGTGTTGGAGGCACTCTTAATCATGAATATAATTCTTCTTGGAAAGAAAAATGTTTCTGAATGTCAGTACTGGGACCTTCAGCTTCCTTAGATTGTCTCTCCTCAGCAGTTTGCTTGCCAGAGTTACTGCCATATAAACCAACTTGGTACATGCAGAAATCTCTTATTTCTGTGTCAAAAGCAAGCTGTTCCAAAGAAGATGGTTCTAGAATAAGGAAATGCATTACCATTTGTCTTAGGCAACTGCACTTCTTATTCTCTATTGTTGCACTGGATTATTTATAAACTTTTAAAACAACTTTTTAAACGACTTGATACCTGTATGAAAAGTTTAATTTACTAACTCATTTACATGCTTTAAAAAAAAAGTTTGAAAGAATCTGGATGTGTGAAAATCTTAGAGTTCTCTTTTTGATAATTTGTTTGTAAATTGATGTTAAAAATCTTCATGTAGTAGAAAGTCCCTCCCCACGCAGTCCTTGTAAATCTTGACAGCTGTTTGCAAGTTCAAAAACAGCAATAAAAGCTTAAAATATTAACACCATTCCAAATATTCATCAGCAGAAGTGACTCATGGACCTGTACTGAATATGACACATCATGTGTGAAGCAATGCAATCAGCACAGTAGAGCTGAATCAGACAAGTTTAGGGTCCCAGTCCTGTCAATTCTTTGAGCATAACTATAAATTAGGGAAGAGGTTTAACCACTTAATTCACAAATGTGCAAATACTTCTAGACAAGAGGCAGCTTAAATGCTTCACAGGTTCTAAAAACCTGTGCTGCTTTAAGAAAACGGACTTGCTGAAACGTTGCAGTATTTGAAACCTTGCAGTATTGTCCAGGCCGAAACTTCATGGGAGAATGTCACACAAGAACTTAATGAATCCTTGTTTTGCTCTCTGTATGTCCTTGTATGACAAACACTTCTGAAATTAATTTGCACATTGAGTTTAAGTGAGGTAGGAGTCTTTTAGATAGTGTTATCTTCATTGAATTCTTAATATTTTTTTTCCCTCCTAGCCCATCATTCCTGTGTTTACACAAAATGTTCGAGAAGGCATTAGGACATTAGGAAAAATAAGTAAGATATTTTATATATACTTTTTGTAGTTTATTTTTCCATATGTGTTTAGCCCATCTCTCTAGAAATAAGCCCCATATAAATCTGAGATTTGACATAGCCTTGTTTCTTGAGGTTTGCTCACCAGCAGAATCCAGAGATTTTTATTTAGATTTAATATCAGCATTATATGTGGTATTGGCTCACCTAAGTTATTGTCAACATGATAATGTGCTTACAAAAAGAAGTAGAAGAAAGGAAAAAGTAGCCAGAAAAAGGCGAATAGCTAATGTCTGCTAGACCAACTCTAGGTCTTTTGCTGTCTGTTAAGAAGCAAGGGTTTACAGCTGACAGTATCTTTAAATATTCTCTTAATACTCTATGCTTAGACCTCTGTCTTCAAAGGGTTTGTAATATATTTCATCCGTAGTTAGTATACTGTGCAGCTCTAAACCTGTAGTTTCTCACAAAATCTTGCTTTTGCCTGCTCTCTTTCCTCGTTTTTGGGAGTTCCAGTGCATTAATAGATGGGTGTTTGTCTGAAGAGTCCACCTCTGGGATAATCATATCTCTGCTGATCTGCTCTTGTTAACTGCCCCTGCACCTTTTTTTGTGTTCTTCAACTTGCTGCTAGCAGAAAGGACCTGAACAGTCTCCTCTGTACAGCATGTTCTCTTTAAAATATGGCATCATCATCCTAATCAAAGGACTGCAGGACAAAACAGTTCTATTTCATTTCCCCTCTAATTAGAAGCTATATATTGCATGGAGAAAGCCCAGGCATCCAATGTAGATGTGCAGAGTGATTCACACATTCTCCAGATTCTACAAAAATAAATAGCAATTAATTGTTACTGTGTTCTAGAGAATCTTCCCAAACTGTTTAAGCCAGAAAAATATTGTGACTTGTGTAATACAACAGAGGTGCTAGACGATTTTAATTCTTTTCATTGCTGGACACATTGCTCTTGCTTGAATAGTATTTGAGTATTCTTTGTTCTTATAAGTTGTGTACAGAAAAATTTGTGTCTGTCACTAAAGGTGTTTTTTTTTTTATGCCAACACTAAGTTAAAGAAATTTCTTGTCTAAAATTGAAGAAGAGAATATTAGCACTCATTTTGCGAGGAATCTGTTCTAGTTGCGTTTGGGACAGATGCTTAGGAAGTGACATGAGGAAGAAGTGTCCTCTTACAGCTGACTTAATTTTTTTGTTGTTTTCTTCTTTGTGTATTGTTTCACCGCAGTGAAGCAGTGTGTGGTCTGAAAGAGCAATTCAGCATTTCAGCATGACTGGCTTTTAGGTAGATAAGACTATTTCTGATCCTTTAGACCTCAATGGGATTAAACTGAACAGTCTTCTACCAATACCAGTTTCTTATGCTAACCTGTAAAATTAGCTAAATGGTAACCCCTGTTGCATATGTTCCCTTACTCTCCAGAGGCAGCTATAGAACTTCCTCTGCTTTCATCTTTGCAGCTATTCTTTGGGGGGGATATTTCACACTAAATTGAGTTTGGAAGCAAGTCTTATGTCAGTGTTAATGCAAATTTTGGAAAATGAAAGGTGGAATAGTGCTTGAGATGACACATTTGAGAATCTGGGTCATGGGCTGGATTACTTGACAATCCAGTTTCAGTTTTAAAACATGGTGAGGGAAAAAAACAACCTTGTGGAGTAATCTGTGTCTCTCTCTTCTCTCCGCCCCACCTGTTTTTTTTTTTTTTTAAATATTAGAAATACTTAGAAAACTATATGAACGTATTAGATTGCCAGTAGTTCCTATGTACGGTGGGTTTCCAGTCAAGCTTCGTACATTTGTTGGAGAACCCATTCCATATGATCCAAATATAACTGCTGAGGAACTGACTGCTAAGGTAAGACAGATTTGCATATATATATATTTAAAATATTTACTGATCTGGTAGAAAACACTGGAATATTCTTGTCAAGATAGCAATTCCTGTCATAGAACTAGTTGTAGAAGTTGATGGAATCGTGGTAAATTTTGTGCTTGCTTATCTCTAAATATCCCTCCTAAATGCGGGTGTATTGCTACACCTTGCAGACGTTCTAGGCCTTTTAAAGTCAATACTGTACTCTTTGTTTGCTTCAAGAAACAACTTGCTTTGGGGCCTAAGGAAGTTCAGTCATACAAGATTGCTCTGGGCTGCTAAAGAAAGTCATGGGCTTCATCCAGGGAAAGCGTTCTGGATCTTGATCACTTAGAAAATTACCAATGAAGCCTTTAAAATACAGCAAATCTGAGGTCACAAACTGTTGAAATTCCATGCAATGGAACAACTAAAGCTGAATCATTTCATGGCTTTGTACAGTCTGTTTCCATTTCTATTTCCCCCAACTTTTCACCCCAGAAATTAACTCTTTGAATGTTTTCCTTCTTCAGATTTAGGTGGTTTGTAGAGAAGCTTGTCAGGTTCTCATATTCATTCAACTTATGAATAGATTTCACAGCGCAGATATAAAACGTGTGTGAAGCAGTCAGATTGAGGGCACTGAACCAGCCGTTTTGAAAGCTTCACAGGGGGTCATGTTTAGCGTTCTAAAAACTTCATCTGAAAGATCTTTGTTTTTTGACAATGCAGGTGTCAGTTCAGTTTTCTGTCATCACCTGCTTATCCTCTCATTAGATCACTGCAAAATGACTTCTTGAAATGTTTATCTGCATTGTCTTATGCCCTGTTTATGGCAAACTGAGTGCTTCTTCTGGGGGTTCAGTCTGACAGAGCCTCAGCACTGTTGGTTTGCAGAAGCAAATGGGTGTGTTTAAGTGACTTTCAGCCATGCTTTGGAATCTTACATTTGTACACACCCTCGCTTCCTTCTGCCTTAAGGGTGCATTCTACTAGATAGAGCCCATGGAATATGAATCCCCTAGAATCCCACATTGATTTTAATGTGCTTCATCTCATGTTTCAGACTATGGTATGGTATTCGTTTTCCCATTATGTATAGCAAAAAAAAAAAAGTGAGCTTAATAGAAGCTTTACTCCTGTAAGGACATTTAGGACATGGACAGGGACCTGCTCCCAGGACTTAGCAATTGATCACTTACTTCACAGGAACAGTGAGAGCTTGTACCAAGAATCTCTTCCCCTTGTTGACCCATGGTCTGCAAAAGCAACAGGTCTCTGTTCTGTCTCATGCCTTAAGAGTTTAATAGTCTGTGCTTCTGTAGACAGAACAGGAAAGTTGCTGTGTGTCTTCACCATAGCTTTTGTGTATTACTGCTTTTCAATGTTCCCAATACAGGTATTATATAATAGAATGGCTGTTATTAACTTCTGGGCCTGCTACATTTTTGCGTGCAAGCGAATAATGTGGTCATATGCAGTTATTTAGGTTTGATCTAAGCATGCTTTGCTGGACCAGTTCCTTTAGGGGACTTGGATGCAGGGATAATTATTTTGTAAAAGCCAAATGTACTTAGATGGGTCACAATTGTGTTTCCAGTGCTGCTTCTGATCCTGTGTAGAAGCAAAATTCTTGCATACCAAGTGTTACTGATGCAAACCTGGGCATAGACAGAAGTTTGAGTTGCAGTACAGTATACAGGTACTGACATGCTTTATAGATCTAGGTCTCTGCTAGCTTACTCCATCACCATTTTACTATTGCGTATCACTAATAGAGCTTGTGAACACAGCTAACACAGATGAAAGATACTAGCTTGCTGGTTTGTTTCTTGGTAGTGATCCCACAGACAAATCATGTGGGCTTAATAATGGAAAAAATAGTATTTTGTACTTGCAATAGTTCTCCAGTATTTGAAAGGATGAAAAAGAGCCTAGAAATGGTGTTCGTGTGTGAACAATATAAAGATGACTTAATTTGACCCAACCCTTTTCTCTTTCCTTACAGACAAAAGCAGCACTCCAGGCCCTAATAGAAAAACATCAGAAAATACCAGGAAATATATGTAGGGCTTTAATGGAACGATTTCAAACGCGACAGAAGGAAGACTAAGGTCTTCTGAGTAAGCTACTATTTAGTTACAATATTCTTAAAGTCATAAATATGACTTACTCGTTCTTCTAATCATAGTTTTTTTAAATACTGTCCTAATGATATTGCTGTATATTCTAAGATATAAGACACTTTCCTTTGCTCTTTCCCTTGTCCAATATTGGGCTGAGGAGCCCAAACTTTGTTTGCCCCATTACAAATGATTTAACTTTTGATAAATGCATTCCTATGTTGAAAGTGTTTATGCAAAAATGACACTTAAAGTATTTCTGTTCATAGTCTCATCTTTCTTTTTTTCCTTTTTTTTTTTTTTTTTTCCCGCGTCACCTATGGTTGCTGCTTTAATCTGGATGTTAGACCCAGGAGAGCTAGGGTCTTACTGTCTTAATCATCATCACAGCAAATAAGTTTTATAGGCCAGATTAACTCTACAACACTTATTAAAACTTTCTCTAGGTTATTGCTTTCATGCTGCTGACAAACCTATTGCTGACAGTAGCAGTTAACCTTCTGTGGCCTGTAGAACCTCTAGCTGTGCCTGTAAAACCTGCAGTGAAAACTGTTCGGTTTTACTGGGTTTGCTCAGAAAGCAATGAGTAGAGAGTAGAGAAAAGAACTGCAGTGAACCAAGCAGGTTTGTTACGGAAACCAGTCTGATGTGGAGCGAATCACAACATGACAGCATGGCTGCTATTCCAAGCTGAGCCTTAATGGATATTTACCCTCAAGTACAGTGTTGTCCTGTATACTTCACAGTGATTCTGAATGTGCAAATTCTCCTTCAAATGAATGAACCAAGCACTTAAACTTTAAGAAATGGAAATGAGGGTACTATTTAGTAACACAAGCCCAGAAAGATTTATAATAAAGGAAAGAAAAAATTAATACAACACTCCTTTAAAAAGTGATGGTTCTTTTGAAAAACAGGGTGTGTGTGTGTGTATATATATATATATGCATATATATATATAGTATACATTTAAACTGTTAAACCTCCATATTCTTCAAACATAGTTTTTATGTGAGTTATTAAATCAGGGTTGAGAGGGATTTTCTATGTACTTCCCTCAAGTAAAAACAATTGAATGAACAGGAAGAAGTTGTAGGGTTGGGCTTTTGTGCACTTACAGTAAGTTACTTTTTTTCTTCCCTGAACTAAAGCCTACACTTCTATTATCCCAATAGGAAATATCTGAAATATTTCCTTTGATTGCCAGCAAGTTTAATCTACAGCTCTTTAAAGAGTTCTCAGATACTAATTTGTTTTGGAATGAGGACAAATTCCCTAAGAAAGGGTAAAAGAGTTTTTCTTTATATTATGTGGTCTCCTTTCAATAGTGTTGGGTTTTGACCTTTTTTGACTCTTTTTTTTTTTTCCTTAAAGTAAAGAAGACAACCCCCAAATTTTTAAAAGAGCAGTTGTATTCAAATAAATATCCATTACCCCAAACAATTAAGTATGTGCTTTGGTTTATACTCTTTTTAAACTGTGAAAATCAGTGGGATTGCATAACGGCATCTGGAGGATACCCTACATTAGAATAATATAGACTCTTTCCCATACAGTGATAAATCATGGTTTGAAAAACCCAAAAAGCTTTCTTATTTTATAATGTTGTTGCTTTATATCAAAAGCCTTTTATGCGGTGCTGAATTAATTTTTTTAAAGCTTCATGAAGAATCATGTTGCACCAAAGCAAATGCCCATTCTGAAGTTTTAAAAAGTATCAAAGTTTTTATTTGAAGGCAAGATTGTCCTTTAAATTTATCAGAATGTATTTCAAAAATATTGTGTTCAAACAGTGTATCATTAAAACTGATAATGCCAAGGTGTCACGTTGGAGTGCGACATAGGTATGACTTTTGTTTTTGATATCTATCTTGAGGAAAATGTAAATCAGTCTGTGTTGTGAAATTGTCAAAGGCAGCTGAATGTAATTGAGTGTTGAGGTTGTCTGTATGTAAAAGAAAACTCGGTTTAAAAGTTTCCAGTAGGCTTGAACAGACCTTTTGTGATCTGAGATTTTGTAAAATTTATTTTGCTAAATGTGGGATATTTGATGCAATTTTTGTCCCTTGAAGTATTGAAAGATGAGTATGAAAAATGAAGGGCAGTATTGCAACTCTTTAAGTGTTTGTACTTGTATAGGCCTTTCATATTTATTTCTATATATAAAATTGTATAGAAGACACCTTTCAAATAAAATTGACAGTTGGAACAGGTTTCTGAGGTTTTGTTGTGTTTAAACTAAATGAAATTATACATGGCCTGTCCTGCTGAACCTTTATGTACGTAATACCCTTGAAAAGTTCTTCCTGCCTAGTGCTTGAATAAGGGGTGGAAGGATCAAAGACCAAAAAGGAATGAATTAAAGGGAAAGTAATTGAGGCAACAGTGGAAAACAGGACAAAAATCCCATAAGGAACAAGGTCTGAGTTTTAATAGTTGTAATCAATATAGTAGGAGGCCTTAAGAGGCACTGCAATACCACCAAGATTACATTTAAGATTCCACAATAAGAAATAAGTCATAAATACTGACTAATAGGATTTATTTGTGCAAGTAGGGTAGATAATCATTTGCACACCCAATCTCATTGAGAAGGAGGGGGGGACAGATCTGGAGACTTACACAAACAGGATTACAAACTACTTTTAGCTGATTTGGTTTACTGCGTGTTAGGCAGAAGTACTTAAAGGAAAATTTCACAGCATTAGACTAGACCACTGATTACATGATTAGCCTTTGGATATGCTGAAGACTTTCCAGATTTCTCCGTGCAAACAGCATAACCAGGATGTGCATTTTTAGGTTGTTTGGAAGTAGGAATAGAGTGACTGCTGTACTGATAGGTATTTGTCATTATCTCTCAGCAAGATAACAAACCTCCTACTGGCCAATTTACTGTCCTGTTGTGTAACGGCAGAGCTCAGCCTGGCCATCTATTATTAGGATGCTTTCATATGAAATTAATCACTGAAATGCAAGCTAGAGCAGTTAATCAGCATTGTCAACACAATTGTGCGATTCATCTTGCACTGGGTTTGCTGCACAAGTATACCATTATGTTGCTTCATCTTGTTACTCTGAAGAGAAAGATACAGTTACGGTGACACTTAACTTGTTAGCTCTGCAGTGCTTAATCCCTATTAAGCCTGTCGTACCAACAGGGTGCCAAAAGTAAATGTGCTTAGAACTGCTGCATGAGTGTAATAGCACGGAAGATGTATATTAAGAAAGATAATGCTCCTAAACATTTCTGCTGAAACTTCATGAGACTATATGATGCCACTTATTTTCTTAGTTCTATTCATCTCATTTCTACAAAGGTCTTTGACAATACAGACCAATGATGCTAATTCCCTTTTAAATATATATATTAAAAATACATTATATAATTAATTATATAATATAATATTAATATATATAATATATATAATTATATAATATATTATATGTATAATATATATATATATAAAATATATATTTAACATTCAGGACTAGCCAAAATGGATGGTGGTCTCAACGCGAATTATTCTTCTCCTCATGGGTTATTCACAGTATTTGCTTGTTTGCTTTCCTTAAATAATTTTGTTTTGCACAGACTGTTAATAACAGACTATCAATATCTTGGCTTTTGGTCACTACATACATTGAGTGATAATATCAGATGTTGCCTCCTGAAACGTTGTTTAATTGTTATAGTGATCTCTCCGTGTCAAAAAATTGCTTAAAAAAGTGTAATGGAGGGAGAATTTTTCTTAAAAAAAAAGCTTACTTATGCACATATGAAGTAGGTGCAATACTTCTCTCCCCACTAGGAAATTGAGTCAGCTGTTATAGAAACGAACCTACTCTACCAGGCCTTGTGTTACAGCCACCACATGTGAGCAAGACCACTTTAAATTTCTTTTGAGTACTTCTGCCTAACACACAGTAAACCAAATCAGCTAAAAGGAATCTGACAGCAAGACTGTCCATACAGCTTACTATAACTGCAGAAAGTGCAGCATAGTTCTTCAAATTACGTTTGGCTTCTGTTTGCTAGCTAATTTCATTGCATGCTCTGGAAACAAGAGATGCCAAAGTTCTAATAAAATAGAGAAAATCTTAAGTTTAAAAACATATATTAAAAAGCATTAAAGTTGCAAGGCAAGAAACTGAACTATTTTTACCTAGTTCCTTTTAACAAGAAACAATTTACTAAACATCAGGGTGGTCAGGAATTCCTAATTTCATGCCATCTTTACAGGGAATATGTAGCAGGTGAATTGGGGTGATTCCTGCTGCAGATATACCTGATCTTCATGTATCCCAGACTGGTTTTTACTCTTCTTTTTTTTTTTTTCCCAGTAGTGGTTTCGTACAGCTGGGTCTGTGCTGTGCCCAGAGCAGTTCCAGTGCTTCTTCAGTTACTACGTAGGCAGGAAGAGAAGTATGGAGCCCAATGGGTATTTGTTAGTTCTCTTTTTGATCTCTTTGAAGTCCACCAAAGACACCTAGAAACGCTTCTGAACTCCTATTCAAGCTGCTGTGATGGAGCTGCCAGTTCTCCAGACACGTCTTTAATGGTCAGATTTCATACCTTATGGTATGAAAACTACTTTCATCGTGGATCCACCAAAACTTTAACAGTGCCCTGTCCCTTCTGAAATGTATTCATTTTCCTTTGTGTCTATCGTCCATTGGATTAATTTTCTTAACCAACTGGCATAGCAGCTGAAGGCTTGTGTGGTCGATTTTTTTTTTTTTCCTGTAGATTTCCACATTCCAGACAGAGTTTTTGGCATGTTGAACTTGCTTTGTGAGAACGAGCTTGAGGGAAAAGGCTTCCTGCAACTTGGCTCAATCTCTAAAGGCTGTGAATGAGAAATATGAAACAAGGCCTACAAATGAAACAAGCACACCCAAACCCCAAACTGGCTTTGGAATCCTAATTCTGGATAATCTTGAGTCACATTTAGAGAAATAAAGCAGCCTGGCCCCTTTTTCTCCTTGCAAAAACCTTCTGCTGGCACAGAAACATAGCAGATCTGGCGTTATTTTCAAGACTGAACTTGCCATCTGAGTTGAGCCGTGGCAGGGGGGATTTTGGAAGGAGCAGCCTCAGGAGAAGGCCTGGCCACCCCATGCTCAAGTATCTTGCTTGGCCCAGGGCTGGCTCAGGTACAGCTGAACAGATACTAGAAATTACAGCTGAGGAGATAATTTAGTTAAATTCTGGTCTTTGTTTGTGCACATCCCCCCCCCACCTTTAAGATCCCCGTACAGAGCAAACCTTACAAGGGAAAGCTGCTGTTCTGACAAGTGAAAAAGCGTTATATAAAGAGCCTCTGGTATCTTCTGTCATACATACAGCATCCACAAACACCACTTCTGGGAGGTAATAAGGCTTCTGCACAGCAGCTTTGATAGATGAACTGACAGATGCTCTTATACTACGTAAATTATTCAGCCCTTCTGGTGGAGCATCTGGGCTGCACGTGGACCTAAGTTAGGCTGAACACACCAGTTTCAGCTCGCTTTGGTTGCTCCATGCACGGTGCCTCATTATTTAGTTTTTCAGTGCTTTCCTCATGGCACAGTGGATGTACAGTTTGGCAAACATTTAAAATTGGAAGATTGATTTTGCTGCTGTCTGCACAAAGGTAAGCGGAGCTCAGCATGTAGGTGGCTAAGCACCCACCAGTGCCCAGAAAAGCACTGAGAAGGGTAATGTGAATAGAGTTGGCTGAAAAAGGCAGACAGAAAATAGCCAATGTAGTGCATTAATCAGTCTTTTTTTTCAGTTTCTTACCTCTTAACATCTTCTGACTATTAATGGCTACAGGACCAGATACTATCTAATCTTATTACTTAGGCAGCAGCGTATGTATGTGTGTGTGTGCACGCATGATTCCCTGTTTCATCTGTATAAACAGCAACGTGGGACCTACTTTAGCTACTGTTGCAAGACAAATAGCAGACCATTATTATTCAATCCGCCTGCTACTTTTGAGAATGTCAAGATGATATCTTTCCTGCTTGCTTTGTCATTATTTTGCTTAATCATTTTTTATTAGCTTGTGGACTAAGTAGTTTCTGTAGATGTGTTAATTTTTAACAGACCATCTCTTCAAACAGCAAAACATGGGCCATACCATGACAGCAAGCAAATAATGGTTCCTGGATTATCAGGCACATTACTGTAAGTGTAGGAACTAAGTCTTTAGGGATGTTTTCATCAACTGGGAGGTTGCACCTCTGAGGATTTGGGCCCCATTTCCAGTGTCTAAAATGGACAGCATCCATGTTAGCAGCATGCTCGCATCAGGACAAAGCCTGAAATGCCCAGGTCCCAAAGTACAAATCTTTGCAATAATGGTCTTCCTGAGCACCAAAGTAACATACAGAGGAACGGCAGGTTCATACAGAGGAACAGCAGGCTCAACAATGAGGGAAACAGACACTCAGATATAAGGGACTGTTGGCTCCTGATGGAATTTCACCCAGAGAGGGGGGATCTCTTGAAAAAGACTGATACTCTTTTGTCAAGGTTGTCCTTCAAAGGAGTTTTATTTCCTTGGCAAGCTGTCCTGTTTCACCAGTCACTCATGCTTTCCAGGGAGGTGCCAAGCAAGAGATGGCAAAGGAGACACGAAGAAGGAAAACGCATGAGCCTGTAGTGTCAGTTTTTTGGGACAGAATGAGAATGTGCTTCCATCAAATTCAGTCAGATTTAACATTAAATTACTGGGAACAGCAACTATTTTGCAACTGGGGAGAAGAAAAGGTATTTGGCTGAGCATTGGTAGGATGCATCGGAAGGTGGAAGTGATTCATCCCAATGTAAATGCCGTCGCTGGGGTGGGGCAAAGTCAAACTGAAGATGTTCAGCAGGTGATGGCAGCTCTCTGAAATAAATAAATCAAATGGAGAAAATACGACTGGCTCCATGTAATTCATATGCTGGTGAGCCAAGTTTCTTTTCCTGGGATCCCATATGGTTCTGTGCGTGTGCTGGATTCACCTTTTATTTCAGCAGAAAAACCTGAAGGTCAATTTCTCACAAGAATCCACTGACATTACAAGAACACATCAAAAATGGAAACTCTTGATCCTCCTATCCTCCTGAGTTATTTTCTTTTTTTCTTTTTTCTTTTTTTTCCCCCCTCACATCCGTTTTGCCTCTTAGCTCAGTGAGCAGTGCTGCCCCTCACCAATTTCTGCTGTCCCCAGCACAGAAATGGATTAATATTTAGCAAGGCAGGTTTTCTTAATCTTGAAAAACTGTCAAAATGCAAGATGGCTCAGTGATGCTCAGATAGTGCAGTTGTGCCCCCTTTTTAAGATGAAAGGAAAACTTGTTTTATATGCCTGATCCTCGATGTCCTTTGCCCCTTGGGTGCTTCTTTCATACTTACAAATACAGAAGCAATAACTCCTAGCATGGAAAAACACAACATTGCATCACTTTTTCAGGCATCCAAGGGCAAACAATGGAGGGATCTTTGCATGGGGAAGTTTACAGTATAAAACTGGATGATTTGCAAACATTTTGGCTGTTTTTTTCTTCCCTCTCCTCCCCCAGGCATACTGGCTGAAAGTTTGCAGCCAGCATTTCTAATGTCAGAAACAATGAGGTCATGAGAATTTAAAAGCATTGCTGCCTTGGCACGGGTGGGAAACCACACTGCTGAAGCAGAGCTGAATACTTCAGCTGAGCTTTGGGCTTTAATACCAAATCCTATGTTCACGTCCTGGCAGCATGCAGGAAGAGCTCAGGTCAGGGCTGCATAGCAGGTAAAACAGCGGCGATGCAAACTGGCACGCGGGAGGAAAGCTATTCACGCAGCCTGATGTGGACTGAAAACGCCAGCACCAAAGAGCCCTCTTTGCAGCTGCTGCTTAAAAACTGGACATGCAGGACCTGGGAAGTGCCAGGACACAGCACACTGCCTGTCCAGGGGTAGGCAGCAGCTGACGGTGCCCAGCTCCATTTCTCAGCCTCCCTGCTACGCCTGTCCAGCTGTGTCTCCTCGCTGCTTCTCCTTTTGTATGGTCTGATCTGGACACTTACACCTTCATCTCTAGGCTCTGTCTTTGCATATTTGTCCTATAACTCGAGGCGTTTGTAAGAGAAATAGCAAAAAGATCTTGAGACCAGAAGCTGCTCTGCTTTCTTCCCACTGCACCAGATGCCTTAATAAGAAGTAGATCATCTATTAAGAGATCTGGCTTCCTGTGTGAATTCAAATGACACCTCTTCAGAACTTCTTTTGAATCGAGGTAGTAGATAATGCAGAGCAAATTATTGCTTCTGATAACTCAACTTTCAGAGAAACGTCAGATAAATTCTTCAAGGCAAACTGTAATGAACATAAGGCTTTTATGTTCTTCCAAGATTTTTTGTTTTTCTCTAAGGCTGCCCTGTTTTTTCTTCCTCTTCCTTTAGGAAATATGGGAGCTGTGATCTCAAAATATGTTGCATGGTACACACAAGAAAAAGTACTCCAAAGGATAAAAGTGCTACCAAACGCTTCCCTTCCTACTTTAATTCTGCTTCAGGCAGAAATAGAAACAGAGCATATTATCTCTATGCACAGGAAGAAGCATCTTGTGGCATAGTATGCTGGTGAAATGAATTATCTATGCAAGAAAAGTTAATTAAGTAAAAGGTTTTGTGAGATCTGTATTTAAAACAATATTAAAAGAAGTTAAAAATGAGGTTTCTAGTGTACCACTTGTTTGCACTACCAGCGAAATGCCATAACTGATTGGAAATAGCGTGCAGTGACTTCTCAGCCACAGCTCGGAGGGGATGTGCCACACCAGAGCAGATCAGATCATCTGTCTATATTGCCATGTAAACCAAGGCACGCACTGGTGAGGACTGCTTCAGATAATGGGTAAAAATTCTGGCAAGAAGACTTGCCCTTTTGCAATTCCATGGGGTTCTGTAACAGATAAGACACACACACCATGCAGCAGTCTTATCCTAGCAATCTGTACAGGGAAACTGAAGACAAGTTTTTTTTTGTAATTCTTTCTGTAAAAAAGCCTCACAGAGATGCTCTACAGGGAAGAAGAATTATTTTCCATGCTAGATTAATATGTCACTTTAATGAAATCCTGTCCCAGTAGGGTGTTGAAGAAGACATTATCACTGAAATCTGGGGGAAAGCATCATCCAGCCTCATATCTTGCTATCACAGAGTAACAATTTGGGATAAGGTGATGTGTCCAAATATAAAAATCTACTACCAATACACAAATAGAATAGCGTTGGATAGTTATAACTTTAAAGATCAGGTGGATCAGATATTAAAGCAAAAGCTCATCTGAAACTTGATTAATTATTAGCTACAAGTCACACACAGCAGCTCATGCTTTAGAAAGATATGACTGTAAGGCATGTTTCTTCTTAATTGCCAACACTCTCCTGCCAGCTGTTGGTTGGGGCAGAGCTCCCTCTCCCCGAGAGCTGTGACCCCTGCATGGGCACCAGGGCTTCTCACCGGAGACAAAACAGCCCATTTCCTCCTTTATACCGTAAGACTTAACTTAAACTTCAACATCATTTTTCCTTTACAAACTCATAAAAGCCTGCACTGAGTATGCTGCTCACATGGGTATGATATTTGGAGATGTTGATTAAGGGTTACCCTTAAGGTATGCTATACGCTTTAGGCTATAACGGCGTTTAAGCACACAGCAATTATTTACGTTCCTTTGGAGGCTTAAAATGCCTCTACAGGAATAGTGAGTGTTCTAGCCCATTATGGGCCAGCAGAGAGTCCTCATTTCTAATTTTATTTTTGTTTGTTTGTTTTTTAGATTTGAAAATATGGGCGAAGTTGAGTGACACATAAAAGTCAAAGAAATTGCAAGTCAGCACAATGGATCCTGGGAAGAAACCGGAGGCAAAAGGTGACACTACTCTAACCAGTCAGAGAAGTTGTTCTGGGGATTAAGTTTCCTGCCTTTATCAGGACATTGGTAGGACACACCTGAGGACATGAGACCTCTGATGAAGTACCACACAGGTACAACGTAACCTCTCCCACTGCTGCACTGGCACAGCCCACTGGAATCTGAATCATCATGAGAAGGTGACAGTGTTTGAAACATAGACACTACAGATGGCAAGCAGCCCCAGGCAAAAGCAAATCCCCAAAGAAAAACACACAAAAAAGCAAATACCGGAGACAAACAGGCCTTTAAAATAAATGAATGAACAAACAAACAAAAAAGAGAAAGCCTTAAAGGGAGACCCTTGGAAAAGTTACAAAAAAGATTGTTAAGAACAAACAATGCAATAAGGACAGGGTGAATTGCATAATGCTGCCTGATCCATCTAAGGGGAGCCTCCAGATGTTCTCTGTAACCCTCACTTAAGTACAAATTGTGAAATAGCTAGTTTGCTGTTGAGTAGCAGAGTGAGAAAATTAACACTGTCTGTAATCTAGGCAGCCAAGACAAAGCTAGAATGGTGCACAGGTATCGGGGGAACAGCACAATTACTTACTTGGTAGAATTTGCTTCAGAGCATGTTTCAAAATTAGCTCATTATTCATGACAACGTCTTCTTTCACAGGGAGACGCGAGTTGTCTCATCAAGAAAATGCAGCTGGTGGGTGCAGGAGTCAAAGCTTATTTCTCCAAAAGCATCTACTAATGCCACTGTACATTGAGACACTTTGGATATTCAGTTTGAAAAACAATGGCCACATTTTTCAGAGCTACTGAGCATTGCTGGGTCCCATCTGAGAGGACCAGAACTGCAGGCCCTGACCACCCTCCATAACGCCAGGGTAAGCTCCAGCTAAACCTTCTTTCCTGCAGACAGACATCACTGCCCAGTGACCTTTTTTGTTGCTGATTCCAGGTGGAAACAAGCATCCCTGCAGAGCACTGTGCAAGACGAGAGACTCAATAATGGACTAAGCTGGAGACAGACAGAGACAACCTGCAGTAAAGGCAGATGCTTCTGGCACCAAGCCAGTGCTCAGACGACTTTCCCCTTTTTTATTGATTTCTGCTTCCAACAATGGAGTTGATCAAATTCCAAATTGGGACTCCTATGAACTTTACAGACACAGGAAATTTAAGGTCAATACAAGATTAACTTGCTTAAAACTATGAGATAGTTTGGAGATGAACTGCAGGAGCCGTAATAATCCATTAGCTCAATTTCAATTTATTTATAAAGCTAAAGTACTTAGGCTTCTCCCTCCATACTTTGGGACATTATCATTGATCTTTCCCTCTCTAATCTGGTCTACTTGGTTAATAATGCCAGTCCTGTGAGTGCCTGTGGCATTCACACAGCAGTGGGAAACACTTCCCACGCTTATTGATGTGCTCATGGCAGTACAGTTTATGCTCACAGCACTTAACAAGAACCCAACTGAAAATAAATGGCTTGGTTATTGGAAGACCCACTAAGTACGAGCATCGCTTTGTCTTTAGTTTTGTGTGTAGCCTGTGAATGAGAAATCTTTCTATCTTGGAAAAGCCTACTGCTTACGAACAAACATGAAGTCTACGATATGCATGGTCCAGTGTGCAAGATGAATGCAATGGCACACAGGTAAAAGATGCCTGTCTGGTCTATCTGGCTCTACATGCTCTGGAGCTATGTTTTTGTCAGTAAATTGAGTTCTCTTCCCCCTTTCACAGTGAAAAGAAGCACTGGTGAGCACAAAAGAATAACATTAATGTAAACTAGTTTAAGTAGGTATTACTGTGTGAACAACCTACTTAAGAGTGTAGTGTACGTTAGAGCTCACTAGCCCCAAAACATGCCAGACAGCAGGTTTCCAACCCATCTTTACATCAAGTGCACTTTTGGTTCTGTGCTTGACCCTGGGTCTGAAGTACTCCCACAGCAAAAATATTATACAGTGTAAATACTTTCCTGCCTCAAGTATATAGCACAGAAGTCATTGAATAAATGCATTTTGTCGCTGTGCAGTATACAGGAGAACTTTCCATCTCTTGTTGGGCTTTCCAAGATTCCCATTGCGGTAGTAGGAAGGCACAGCTCCTTCCCATACACATAGGTCTCTGGGTACTTTATGAGCAGTTAATACTGCTCATATGAGCTAAGTAAAGTAGGAGAAAAAAACATTCTTGGATAATTTTGCCTAGGCATGTTTTTTTTTTTTTGTTATCAAGTCCCTATATTTAGTGTTTTGTTCGTTTGTTTGTTTGTTTGAGCATGTTTTTCTACAGGAACCATAGCCATTTCTCTCCTCTTCTAAGGCAGGAGAGGTGACAACTGTTCTGAATAAGCACCTTCAAGCAACTTTTTTTCTCTGTTTCTTTCCTTTGTTAAGAATCTATTTAAAACGTCTGCTATCTTTGCTTAGCTCAGAAAGAATTTGCTTTGCTTCTTTCATGTGGAAAGTCTACATTTAAAACATTCTGGAGGAGACTTTTGCCTGAGAGGTTAATAGTTTGCCTAGAAACATGTCAAGTAAATCCCTTTTACCCCAAGGTAACTAGTCCCACACCATGGCAGCTACCCACTCACTTAATGCTTTTTCACCTCATGAATTGTATACTTATGGGGTGTCATCAAATGACTTTACAGTGCTCAAGACTGTGGTTTTGATGTCTTCTGCCCCCTGGTTCACATGATTAGTTAAGAAATTTTTTATGAGCTTCTTTCGTTCTGGATTCTACTGGTTTCTTTGGTGGGGAGTCACAGAATTACAGGGACAGAGGATCTAGGACTCCTGTGACAGTAGGACAGTTACCATTTGTGTTGCTGGGCTGCTGCTTCCCTGTTGCACTTTGCCAAGCTACAAGCTATATGTGAAAAACAAAACCTTGAAGAATCCATCAGTCACATGTAATCACCATGTGCTGTCTGTCAAATTCAGTTACTCAACATATATATTTATATATATATATGTTTCCTCTCTTTGAACTCACGCTAATTATTAGTTGCTGCTTGATGGGTTGTTTTTCCCAGGTCTCCCTTTCTTGGTCACCTAAGAGAGGCCGAGAAGAAGCATCTAAGGAGTGGGAGCATGGCTAAGGGGCAGAAAGGCTGAGAGATTTGGGTGCTGTCCTTTGTTGCATAAACTCCAGGTGCTGCCTGGGGTGACATTGCACACCCGAATGTGGCAAAGAAGTCCAAGAGGACTATTAAGACCATTGGTAGTGCAGGCAAAGTCAGAACAACTTGTGTAATAATCTAGTAATTAAAGCACTTGTGCAGGAGGCAGGAGTAGAAGAAACTAAACCCTCCTCAACCCTAGGGGGTTTGAACACAGGAAGATCAAGGAAGTTGCTTCTTCTCTGGTGTTTTCCCAATTACCATGCTAAGGACAAGGCTCGGTGAGGCCCAAGGCCCACCTCTCCCTTGCCCATCACCCTATTGGGCTCACTGCACAGTAAATAGCGATGCTTTCAGGAGTCTGAAAGGAGAATAAAAGCAACAGAGCACCATCTCCTGTTCTCTGTGAGCAGTGGCTTTCTCAAGTAATGGAGGGGTTTCTGTCCTGGCTTTCTGCACTGTTCACTCTTTCTGTATTCATTGTGGTTGAAATGTTTCAAGAACCCCAAGAGCAGAGTCCAGAACTCTTCCCCTCGCCTAGGGAGCACCCCCACTGTCCAGCAAGCAGGGTCAGGCTCCTCTTGCTTCTCTCTCCACGGTGCTGTGGACCCCCAGGGATTAGTCAGGGAGTCTGGCCCCATGCTGGAGAGCACTTAGGCCCTGAGGGCCAAGGAGCAGGGAGGGCCCGCTGGCCTGCCCGCTGGGCAAGGGCAGCTTTTTGGGAGGTCTTCCTTCGAAACACCATTCAGGGCCCTGACCTCAGTGGCTGGAGCACCCTGCTCTGGGTGAGGTGGCCATTGGGATGTCTGGTGGTTCCTCAAGCTCCCTGCTGTGACAACACCAGTAAGATTGTCGCACCACTCCTGTGCTTAGGGATAGTGCTCCTGTGACAGTGTGGCTCATATCATAGAATAATTAATGGAGGGAAGGGTCTCTGGAGATCATCTGGCCCAACCCCTAGTCCAAGCAGGGCCAGCTTTGCTCTTGTTTGATAATGTCAGAAGCTCAAAAGATGGCATCATTCGCTGACCCACCATGGTAGAAGAGTTTTAAGAAAGACTCTAGAGCCATGGTAAAATGACCACAGTGTACTTTATTTAATGATTTTGGTACCTTGTGTTGCAATAAAATAAAAAAAATCTACAAAATCCAAATATATAAAATTTTCAAGTTTTCCTTTTAAGTTTTACAAGAAAAATCAAGTTGTAACCAAGGAAATTTGTTAGTATGAAGCACTACTTTCAACTTCATTTCATCACAAATTGCAACTTACTTAACAGACCAAAAGAACTATGGTACTGCAGTACATCAAATACTTCACACACTGTGTTCTTTACTATAGCACATGTAACCTCTGCCAGGGAGACAGCGGTCTCTAGCCAATAAAGACACTCTTCACAATCTGAACTCTAAAGGAATGTTTGTATACATGGAATCAGAATATATATATTTACAGGAAGATTTTTTTAATAACTATTTTGATTCTTCATTTCAAATAAAATACCAAATACATTTTTACAATGTTTACAAGTCAAAGCACAAGTTCAGCAATGATTATCATTCACCTCAAGTCACTGTGCTTGTACTGGGGGGATATCTACACTGCTCCATAAACACAGATGTGATCTTCCATAACTTCATTTCCGCAACGGTGACTAAGGAGTATAAGCACAGTAACAATTATTTTAGCACAATCAGTGTATAATGCAACAGTTTACAACAGAGAACTGAGAAACTATTGGTCCATTCTGTTCAATTTGCTGTTTATCTGCCAACTGTTACGTTAGTTGTTGTCACATAAATTGTGTACAAGATAAGAGTTAATTAACACAACTTGAATAGGAAAGAGCACACATTTTTTAAGGCAAATTAATAAGCAGCTTATGGTGTTTTTCATTAAACTATACCCCAACAGAACCTAAAAATAAAATGTATGTTCTGCAACTGTCAATAATTATGTCTTGTTAAGTTGTTCTCCTCTATAAATTGATCAACATGGCTTTAAACCTGGTTATTCAAAATGGAAAGAACTCCTCCCCCCCAAATCCCCAAATATAGAAAGTGCATGACTTTTTATGTGCCAAAACAAAACAAAAGGCAGCTGAGGTAGTTAGATGTAAAATGTATTTACGAAAAATAACTGAAAACTTAAATCCAGGACATATACAATAAAAATCCACCCCTTTGGAATTAATTTTATATCGTGCAACAACTTAAAACCAAGCAGGAGTCTTTATGATTTCTGAACAAAACAAGAAAATGATTTTAGTAATAATAACATAGGAATGAACACGGAATATACTACTGGAATTTGAATTTCAAGTATTTGAGTCTATTTGCATGTGCATTTTTTTTTACAGGCTTTTTGTATTGTTAGGAAGTCATTTACTTTTTATCAGGCATCACATAAGATCTGGTCTACCTCTGGGACTGCAGCTCCTGCAAGGCAGATATACATCACGAGTGCCTGAAGATGCATCACTGCCTGTGCCCAAAGACACCACCATCTCAGCTTGAGTGAACTTCTACGCACCCATCCTCCACTGAGGCCACCCGAGAGTTACAGGCCCAGGGGTCCCGTGCCTACGTCTTGTGGGGACTGATAGAATAGATGTTCTGGAGGCATGCCTGGGATGTTCCCACATGTCTGAATCCGCAGGGGACATACACATGTGATAGGGATCCCCTCTGCCAATGTTCCAGCACATTCTGTGTAAAACCCAGCCCAAGCAGGTGGCAAGGCAGAGAAATGGGGCCACCCAGTTGCACTGTCCCATGCACCATGCTCCCCGAAGAGAAGATCAGCCTGCACCTTGGACCACAGAGTATCTTCCCTTGGACCTCCCCACACTCACCCAGCACTACTGCCTATCAGGAGGCATGGTGGCCTTTTCTTATCTGGCAAGAGGGCTGGTGACCTCCCTCCTACAGCCAGGAGACTCTCTGAGGAAGTGCTGGCTTGAATCTACCCAGGATGAGCAGGGATTTGGGCCTGCACCTTGGTCCTGAAGCTCTGGCCAACAGCTCTGGCACAGAGACAGCCCTGGCTTTCCCTTCCAATTCCTGCCTGACCACAAGAGCGAGGCAGCTTTCTCTACCTAAATGCAGAGCTTGTCTGCAAGCACAAGAGGAGACTGCAGGCTCTGGAAATGAATTTCACAAATAAGCCTATTTCTAGGAGACAGGCCAAGTTGGAGATATGTTCTTCTTGTCAATAGTGGCCACCTAATTAATTCATCCCCTTATCGAATGTGCATTGTGCTGGTTCTTGTATGCCCTGCTGTTGGATCCCACTGCTGATCCCTGCAACAACACTCGCACATGCAATTTGGAGTCATGAATTCTGCTCTTGGCACCTGACTTTGAGAAAATCACAGAAAGGAGCATCAAAAAACTTATTTTTATTTTTTATTTTTGTGATCGGCCTGTGAAAACATAAGGTTTATACTTCTGACATGTGTGTATATCTTTTTTTTTTATAACTCATAAAAGAGAGAAATGTATCCACGCCTTCTTTGATGTTTGTGTTCTATTAAAAAAGGAAATCCTGAAGCTCTTTTTAAAAGTTTTTTCTTTCTTTCCTGATTTTACTTTCTAATCTTCCTGTATTTTGGTGATGATTTTCAAAAGTAATGTGTGGTTTTTCCCAACTTCATTTCTGGTGCCCAAAATGAGGAATCACTGATGTTCAAAGTGTGTTGAACCTAAAAAATAAGATGGCAGAGTAAAGCCACCAGTAGTTGCCAATTACCCTTGCACACTCTGCACATCGTGGCCTTTAATTTTTCCTACTTTTGTCACAGAACTAAGGGGAAAACTAGAGCACTGGAGTGCAGCAAGACTTCTTGGGGCAGTGTGGTATTGCAGCTTCCCCCAAAATGCTTGTCAGGGGCTCCTGCTCAGTTGCTCAGTTATATTTTTTTAGGGAGTGGGAAGAGGGGAGGGAGGGGGATTGTGGGAATCTCAGTTTCTCAGAGAAGGCAAGGCTTTATTGTTTTATGTAAATCTAAGCAGAAAAAGGTAGCCTAATTTTGGAGGGGAGAGAAGTGTTTTTCAGGCCTTCATAAAACCCAAGATGCTAAAAGGCACACCTTTGAAACAGCTGGAAAAATGTTTTTCCTCGTGTGAAACAACAGTAAAGGCAATCCTTTGTTTTTCCCTCTGCATATCAATCTACAAAGGACAGAAAACTGCAACTGGCATCTTTGAGGACTGCATTGCACCAGCTAATAAACTTGTTTCTGTTCTTAGCACTAACCTCTAAGGACTAGGCATCCAGCTTGATGTTTCAGTGTTTTTGTATTTAATTCTTCATCTAATCCTTCACTGCTTTATAACTTTTATTCGCTGCCTTTCCTTTTCACAGTGGTAGGCTACAAACACCACCCACAAGTCTCAGCACTCGAAGGCAGCATCTGCGCCAGGAAGAGGCAGACCCTCTCCCCATCACCAGGTCAGCTGGGTCAGTGGCAGCCACTGGAGAAACTGGAATGAAAGAGGATCTGCCTGTACCTGCCTGACCCTACCCTCTTGTCGTTGAGGTGCCCCTGTCCCTGCCTTGTGGGATCCAGCACTGAAGTCTGAGATGGGGTTGATTGGGATCCGAGTGCTAGATCAATTTTCACTGGTGCCAGTCGTGAAAGGTAGGATGCACAAGTGTTGGGAAGGGCTGGCGTGGCAGACTGGTGGGCGGACCAGGGGGACTCCTGCCTGAGCTTAGATTAAAATTTTGCCTCCCCAGCTTGTCACTTTTTCCCCTGCTGCCTGAAAGCCCAATGACTTAGGCTTTAGTGACATATGGATTTTTCTTGAAATTGAAACGTGTACTTTGAAGGATACTTTTTTTCATATAAAATATTAAAATATTATTAATACCTTAATAAGACATCTGAAAATTTAAACAGCTATTTAAATTTATTCTGGAACCCAGCCAGGTGTTTTGGACTCATCCAGTGACTCACGGAATTGGAAGACCTAGAAATGCTTTATTATTATTTCCAGTGGACTATTTTTTAATACAAAGCCTGATATTCCCTCCCCAGATATTTTCTTTGACTTAGCCTAATCAGAATTGCATGGACAATGACTGACACTTCACTTGGTAGTGGAGTACAAGTGAGCTGTAAAATAGTGACTGAAGAGATTCCTTAAAAATAAATGTCATCTGGATAGGCATTGTGAAATTTGAAAGCGAAATGCACACATGCTTACTCCTGGGGCTTACTGGAGTCTGTTAAAGGTGAAAGCATCTATTTGCTATGGAGGACCTTCTAGCAAGCCCTTTATGACTATAAACTGTCTATAATAAAGGCAAATCACAGTATAATGAATGCTCCTGTCCAATATGCTGGTGTAAGTGTGACTTATTGATATGTTCACCAGGCAGAATTTCTTTATCGGTCCTTTGAGAGTGCCTTTTGTTGTTGTTGTTTTATTTATTTATATTTTTGCTTAGCTGTAGACCATTCAAGAAGGTTTTGTAAGCACAACTGTACAACTGTTACCAAGTCTGAGTCTTTCAGGATCATTTGTCTCACATGAAATTGCTTTGCAAGGCTCACTAGTTTTACTAATGAGGGGTTGATGATCTGAAGAACAAACTTTGAGCTGTGTACCTTAAGAGATGAAAGGTGGAAGCATGTACAAATTAGTTAGCCTTATCTGACTGTACATTTTCATATAATGACTGGAGAGTACGCTCTTTAATTGCTACGGAGTTTATTAATGGTTTTTGTAAGAATCCATTTGGGATGTGTAGAGAGGAAAGGCTGTTCTGATGTGAATTAACTAACATTCTCCTCACACATAGCAAATTCCATAAGAACAATATACAATGAGGAAGAGCAATTAAAGATTTTTGTTTGTTTGTTTGTTTTTTATGTGTGTGTGTATCAATTTCATTTTTTTTCTTTTTTTTTTTTTGGATGGGGGGTTGTTGCTGCTGTGTCTTTTGGTTTTGTTTTATGTATTTATTTATTTATTTTGAAATAAAACAAGATTGCAGAGAGCTGCACAAAGTTTTAAAGCACAACTGCACCCTGGAAAATTACTGTAAAATCAGCACATTAAGGAACTTTGTTTATTGCATCTCAGTGGTATCCATGTCCAATGCTTGCAGTGAGAAGGTGACTCTCACATTTGCTAATGCTCTGGGTCAAATCCAGAAGTCAGACTGGGCTTTGCACGGATCTGCAGCATGACAAACAATTGTTAAATTAGCATTTGATTAAAAATGCAGGTAATGAACATGGGAACAAGAAGAGAGCCAGCTTCCATTGCTGAGATAGCCTTATACATGGAAAGGCACCTGCAGGAAAATACAGTGATGCTCATTTGTTAGAATAAACATTAGCTTGTTAATAATACACAACTCAAAGAATAGACAGCAAAATATCTGTCCCATCATGTAGAACAAATTACACAGAGGGCAGTTTGTGCCCTTGAGAATCAATTCCCATTGATTTAAAGGAACTGCAGTCCGGTTAAAGAAGAAACACAGTGGATCTGTGCTTGCTAGGAGATCTGTGCCTGCTAATCTAATGGGATCCCCAGTTCGTGGCTGTTCTGCCAGTATCTCAGAAACGAGGAATATTCAATTTCAGGTTATTATGGGCATATACCACAGCTTTTGGAATTATGAAGCAAGATGAGTCAAACAGCAAAATATGACAGCTATCTTTATTTTTTTTTCCTGTTTTGCACTGGCTAAAATGAATTCAATATTTGCACGATTAACTTGGTTTTCCTTCTCTAATTATAGAGTTTATCTCAATAGCTAGGCATTACGCAAATGAATTTTTGTGTTTTGTACTACTACCTGAGAAAAAAAAAAATCTGTGTTATAACCTGAGTGTCATCTTCTCTCAGCAGTGGGGTTTGCATATGACATGCATAAGCATAGGAAGAAAATGGAAGCAAGGAAGAAAATCAGAACAATATCTAATACATCTTGCAAACTTGTTTAAGTGGATCTTTGAAGAAATCAGAACTGTTATGACACGCTACACTTACAGATCATGCGTGAAGCTTATGGATGCCTGCACAGTGATTTCTGTTGAGAGTCAGTGTGATACTGTTTCTACTTCTAAAAAAGCAAAAAATAATAACTTATAATACAGTTGAAAGTCCTTCAGCAGTGATTTCCATGATGAGCTGAGTGACAGAATACCTGAGCATGAAGAAATACCATGAGGGCTCACCTACTCTAAAGATTCACAGCTGTTCCCTAACTATAAGGCTTTTACCATGTCATCTACTGGTTTCCATCTTTATTTTTCATCTGCTCTGCACCTTTACAAGTGCACACTCACCTCTCTCCCCACCACATATGTGCTCCTGACCTGTACATGAATGAGCAAGTTGATGTGGGGAGTTACTGAACTAAAGGAAGATGCACTTGTGAATCCACTATTAGCTTATGCATGTACTGCATTAGAAGCTGAGATCATGAAAAAATGTACAAGCACTTGAACAACACTGAGCATACAATATTCCATACACAGAAAACCCATCTTATGAGACTGTTTTATGTGATATGCTTTTTGTGGAAGCCATCTGAGATTTATCCTCTGTAAAGACCGATAAAAAGAAAAAATCTTTGACCTATAAGCTATTATAAAGATCTATGATCTCTAGATTTAACAATCATTGACATAACAACCATAAAAAATCCTTGTCTCTCAGGCCTTATTTTGAGACACTTTTTTATCTTATTGCTAATAAACATCTCCTGTCAATAGCAACAGTTATATCTATGAAGTGTCTTTTGCTGTCTCCCCGTATGTTACAGTTCGTAACATGCCTAGAGCTTTCTTAACCAACATCGTTACTAGAGAAAAGAGTAACTGCACCATAAAAAGTGTTTTGGCATTTGATTTTGTTTTTCCTGTTGAAAGACTCTACTCCTCCCTTTATTCACGGAAACAACAGGAGCAGCTTTTCCACAGTGTTTCAAAAACGCCTCTTAACCCTGACCAGAGGAATCACTTACTTCCTAGCTTTCAAGTCTTCTTGATCTCCCTGCTGAGGTTACCAGTGGATATGCTTCCACAATAAAAAAGTACATGCTGATTAGTCATCAGCTAATGTACGCATGTGTGCGTCCTCTGCAGACATTAAGTTTTTTTTTCCCTTGTGCTTCACATCAAAGTAGCTAAAATCTACTTGTATGTTAAAGGCAATGAAGAAAAAAAAAAGTTTCTCCATTCATTCACCTGGTTTCTAGTGTCCTAGTGTTATATGTTTTTTTATATAGTCATTTATCCAGGAGGAACTGTTCCACAAGAGGTATGGTCATTTCAGAAATGAAACTGGGCTGCTGTTGGGCAGAATGACTCTTTGGTTGGTAAGGAAACAGGTGACCAGAAGGGGAGTTGTCGATCCCCACCAACAGTACCTAGAGCTGTCTCAGCCCCAGCAATCCTCCTTAAATACAACTCCTGGCTCATCCAAGACAAATCAAATGGATGAATGATTCATTAGATGAACGATGAGAGCTTAGCTGGGATGAATGTTGCCTTTCTTGTAGATGTCCCTTTGCAGCGTGGGCACCACGCTGCACGCAGCTAACCAGGGTTTTCTCCCCCCTCAGCTGATTAACGTACGCTCACGGGAGCTTGATTACTATATTACAAGCCACAAATTTGCGAGATTAAAAATGTCTGTTGAATTAATTAACTGCAAATCAACCCAAGGAAAGCTTGACAAGTTCCAAGCTGTTCCAATAAAATGAAATAGGAGGAATCAATAGCAGCCACAAATATGTGACCATATGCTGGCACTGCGCAGCTATAACTGGTGGCAGTTTCTCTTTCTGCTGATAAGTGAAGGTTTCTCATTGTCTGTGCAGTGCTGTCTGAAGGCTAAACCCTGCCCAGAGCATCGTGGCAATCCCGCGGATGTCTTCCGTGAGGTATCTCCTCTGTGTGTCCCAAAGCAGGGATGCCGGAACGACGTTGGGGGAGATTAGTGGCCACTTCTGAACTCATCTGAGACAGCCACCATGGTTAGTTTTGTATCTGTCTATAAATCAGGTCCTGTGGGAAAGTTACAATAATTTCCAAGTGCTATGCTGAATGAGTGACAGAATACCTGAATGATGGTTGGGTCAGGAGTTAAGCTTCAATACAACCCGTGCTTTCATGAAGACCAATGAGCTATTTTTGTGTTCAGCAAGGGATTTGCAGAACTGGGGCTTTACACCTTTTTAAAGCTTAAAAAATGTTTATGTGTATCACACAATTGAAAACAAAAGCCTTTGGTTAACTGGCTAGTAATCTTTTCCTCAGCTTTATAAAATGTTAAATTAATTCTTATCAAACATTAGTTAAGAAACAAGCTGGGATACACAGATAATAATGCAGAATGCATACTGAAAAAAAGCAACAGTAATTAGGATTTCAGAAATAGCTCTTGTGCATTCATGGTACAAAGTGACAGAGGTATTGTTATCATCAAATGCATGCATCTGAAATTTATCTTCAGTACATAATCCATGAACCAGCAAATCTGTCCTTCTGACAGCATGTATCAGGCAACTGTATGTATGCTGGCTAACAAACACTCTTCTCAGTGTTTTTAGTCAAATTCAAGTAAACCATGCTGATTTATTACAGGTTATTTCCTTGATAAATTACTGACATCAATAACACTGATACTCAGTGAAACAAATATAACCAACATTAAATGAAACAAAGGGTTAATCAGTCCCTTTGTCATTTGCCTACATGATTTTATTTTTCTCTACTAACTGTGACAAATCCTTATTTATTTGATACAATTCTATTTTTTTTTTACTCTATTCTTTTACCAAAATATTTAAGATGATGAAACATAGCATTAGACCTTTTTCCTCCACAACTTTTCATTAAATTACTGACATAATGCATCTCAAAGTTGTTTTCAATATTGGCTGGAATGTGTTTTCCGATAATGTGCTTTTCCTTTTGCACTTATTACTTGATTACCCTTGATGATGGTGCTCCTGATGTTTTTTCTTTAGTTATAGAATTTAAATGAACTATATGATTCCTAGTAGAATCTCAGGACTCATTGTCACAACTATACACACAAATATATACATACATACATGACTATAAACACATATGTATATATATTGCATGTGTGTGTATATATACGTAAACACATCTGATACTGTAAATTTGCTCTCAAGTAAGAGCCATGATGGTACTATTTTTATTATGGGAAAAGCAAACACTGTAACAAAGAGTACTCTTTACAGCATGCTCTAAGCTGTGGACGCTTATCTTACTACTTGTGTACGTCATACCCTGTGCAATTTGCACACTACTTCATTTCATACATATTGTCCAGAGAAGCTGTGTCTACTCCACATGCATCCCTAGACTACATACAGCCAATTTGCCCTTTACTCTGCCCAAAGTGAACTTTGTTCTGCAAAAGACATGGGATCACAAGGAGAGTGCACCACGGGCTCGGGAAGCTACAGAGATGGCCACGTGGTGTAGCTCTGGTGCACGCATGAAGTCTGCCTGAGCTTCCACAAGAAACCAGGTGAACGTGGCCAGGGTAGCAGACAGTGCATTAAGAGACCTGACTGAAGGCAGCGTGTATTGATTCAGGCTTTGTCACAGTGCTAACCGTGTTCATACAGCTTTTGGTCAGGTTGGAAGGTGAGCAGAGGGATTTTGCATCTGCCCTGAATTTTTGCTGTGGACATTACTCTGGCTGGACAGGTAATGGCACTGGACATGTGCAACAACTTCAGAGTCCTCCACACTAAGGGGACTGAATACATCAAAGCACTGGAAGTATGTCTACATTGCACAGCATAGCCTTTAAGTTTTCCACAAAGAGGGAGAACAGCCTCAACACAAGAGGGAGTGAGCATGCCCTTCTCAGTAGTGCGCAGCCCTATAGCCTTCCCCTGAGAGATAGTAGATAGAGATATGAATCATTGCTAGCTGAAGAGATAACTGAGCCTGGCTCTCCCCTCAGTCTCTACTTGCCCCAAGCCTACTGCAGGAAAAGCATTTGTGAGTATTTCTGTGCAAAGCTCCATCTCATAGCACCCCAGAGGACCCCTGCCCTTCAGGTATGACAGGCTTGAAGAACCAGCTCAAAGAATACCAGCTTGAAGGATACTGGTGGGCACAGGTGGGAGACAGGAGCTGAGCTATGAAGACCAAGATGTTTCTGACCAAGGCCAGGAGCCAAATTTTAGGTGCGTGAACCTTCCACATGAAAAAATAAATAAATCAGGAGCTCTGGTTCTTGCAGTTTGGAGGATCACAGCATTAACTTGAGGCCGCTGATGTGCCTGCACTGACTCCTGGTGGTATGGCACAGCTATCTGCTCCCCGTGTGCTGTGGCTTCATCCAACCCATGCACGTGGTTTTCCTCTCTGTGGGCTCTTCGGTGCATGAGGTTGGGGAAGGACTGAGGGGCTACACCCAGCCCTTGCCACCAGAGGGCTCAAACACCCAAACACAGCCTGCGTCTTGCCCGAGCACTGCGCTACATCTCTGAGGGCTCTTCAGGACATTTGATTAGCAGATTTTCTACGGTGAGGAAATCACTTATGGGTGAATTGGATGTGGCCTTGCCTATAGAAGAACTGACTCCTCATGTAGAAAAGCTGATGGCATGCCTAGGGCTATGGCATGCCCAAAACTACAATCCAAAAGCAATTGCTTCCAAAGCTATATGAAATACAAGGCTGAAATCTACAGATACAGATGTTTGTATCCATAGCAGTCATATCTTTGTTTCTACGAATGTAGCATGTAGTTTCATTGACAAATCCATTGCATTTTTAAGCTTAACTATTCCTGGAAATGAGAGTTTTGATTAGGTTTTAGTTTTTTGGTTGTTTTTATCTTACAGTGCCCTGCATGTAGAGATTTAGATTTGACCTTAATCTTGGCTGGCCACTTATCTCACAATTTCTTGCACATATCTATCAATTCATACAGCACCTATAACTCTATTGAAATTATATGCAAGCTCCTCTCTTACATCTGTAGCATATGCAAATCACCCGCTAAATGTGCTGAAGAGGGCTTTTTTCCCCGTGCATTTTGCGTATCTGTCCTATTTGCTCCAGGATTCAGAGTAGGCACATGGCTTACTAACGAGTGTATACGACTCTCTGCATAAGAATTAGATGCTAAGCACTCAGAACAAAATATAAGTACAGGAGCCAAGCTTATGTGTTTAGGAAAAGTTCCTTTTAATGAAGGTGCTGGTCAGTAGTTGGTTTGTATAAGGATCATTGGAAACAACTGTGGTTTCATAGGCATTTCTCAGTGTCCTTAAAAGGATCACGCAATGGCAACTCAGTCAAAATGGATATATTCATAAATGTTTGAACTAAGGAGGAGAAAAGAAGAAATGTTTTGATTCATGCTGCAGTAGCACTGCTTAGTGTACATGCAATTATTCACTTGTATTTTTTTCTCATGGTCATACCAGTGTGAAAGTGAAGAAATCCCACCAAACACCTGCAGTGAGGTCAGTATGGTAAAACAGGCTTACAGATGATCCTGGTGGACTGCTCACATGCTAAAAAAGTTTTGCAAGTGATCTGTAAATCAGCGACACTATTCCTCTAACCTTGTGTGAGCAAGACCTTGTGAGGTCATCCCCATCTCTCCCATTACGAAGTCTGCTCATACCAGATGTGAGAAATCATCTTGGATGCAGATCACTCAGCAATCTGAAGCCAAGTGGAAATGACGACTGAATGTATTTCAAAAAATCACTACGTGTGAATTGCAGTAATCTGATGCTTTTTTTTTTTTTCATTCCCAGATTTAAAAGAATCTATTATAATTTTGAACTTTATCTGGTTTATCAGAGTAAAGAGGAATGGATTCAATGCTGTAATGAAAAGACCTAGCTCTATAAACAATCAAGGGAGGGTTTCATAACATAATGTCTCTGGTACATAAATGGCTGCTTGCCACTTACTCCATTTGGCTTTCTGCTGAGAGCACGGGCTTCATGCAAGCTAGTCTAATTGCTACAATTAGCAAAATTAAATGGCTTATTGTGTATTTAGACAATTCTTCCCACATTCTGCATTGTTACACTGCAGAATTAGTAATTACAGTGTTGAGCTTGTAAATTCATGGACACGTGTTGTGATTATTTTCATCACGCAACCTTTGTAGGGCCTCAACCTAACTACGCTTGTTTAGCTGGATGCACAAATGCAATTTACTCTGCTTCCCACCACGCACAGGAGCAAGAGAGGCAGCAGTAGGACCGCAGCAACCTGCTGGGGTCTTTTCCTTGGCATTGTGCAGGCAGTGCAGGGGGTGCAGAGTTAAATCACAGCATCTCAGTCACTCTGGATTACAAGACTTCAGGGGCTGAGCAGAAAAAGGACGGTGGTTTTGGGAGCTGAATCACTGGCAGAGCCAACTAAAACTCAGTACAGTGCCGTTTTTAAGGCTTCTAAGGAATTGTATGTTCAAGTCACAAATACTTAAAATTTTGTAATGTACTGTTCTAAAAATACAACAGGCTAGTTGTGGATATTTGCGGGCCAATAAAAAGTAAATGAACATGTTGGTTTTTAGAGTGATTGGGAGACCCTTTCCAAAAATAGCAGCAATTTCAGTTTGACACCACCCATTTGCTCTTTTGGAGATATAATGATATATTGATGAGACTATCATATATTAAAAAAAAAAAAGTGTTTAACAGTTCATATATTAAAAATCGCAGCTCCAAAACATTTTTAATTTTCCTCCTCTGCTTAAAACTTTACAAAATCAGGCAGCTGAGGCCTAACATTTAATTTTGGAAGGAAAATTTTCTCTAATCCCAGTGCTATAGAAATTAATTAATAGAAAATTTGTTGATTTGCCAATGACAATAGCATTTATATGCCATCAAGCCCAAATAACCCAAGCACAGAAACACTGTTCTAGCACAAGAAGCATATTTTGACTGACATAAACAAAAGTGGAAATTAGTTTTTTTTTCATTATTAAAACTGCATTAAAAAAAAGTATTGCACATATTTTCAAATAACTCTTTAAAAAAGATTATCTTAATATAGAACAAATAACACTTCTTTTAAAATAAGACAAAAAGTTTTCTTACATTTTCTTATATGTTTTCTAAATGAACATGGGTATGCATTATGTCTCCTTTACATAATTAGAGTAGCAACTACTACTTAAATTGCCTTTTATCTTTTTTTTTCCTTTTTTTTTTTTTTTTAGCATAAAAATTCACAGCTCTCAAAATTTTAGGACCAAGTCTTTAATCACATAAGTTACCTTCAGATTTGCTGGCAAATTTTTTTGGTTCATTAGGACAATGCTTACATGATATTTGCTTCTAACAAAGAGACGTGATTGCTTTTATTTACCAGAATGTAATTATGAACTTTTTAATTTTCCTGTTAATCTGTAATGGAATTTAAAAGACCTGATTTTTTTTTTCATTATTTCAAAAACAGAAGTTAATTTTTATTATTTTTTTTTGCTATTGCTGTCTTAATTGAACTTTATTGATAGACCTTAAAATTGTCTGCGTTAAAAAGAATAGTGCATATTGATTATTAACTGTCCATAAGGCCATCATGGGATTTCAGTGTGGACTATGTTTAATCTTGGCAAGCTCTATAAAAATTCTTACAGCCTTTAAGGTTACTGTTCACAGCAAAGCAAATTAGGAAACTATCCACATAGTCATCTAAGCATTAAGATTACAATGGCCGTCCTGTTCTCAGCGCAAGTATCACTGGCATTACGAACATAACATAGCAAGATTTTGGAGAACAGATTTTTGACTCTGTATAAAATGACTTCTCCCCCTTGCAGACTGCATTCAGAAGACAAGCTGTGTATGTGTACTGCCACTGTGCATGCATACTTCCACTGTGTATATGTACTGCCACGTGCGGCGCTGTGCACTCAGAACCTGCAGTAGTTTGCTTGAGATAAATTTACAAGCATTACTAAAAAAATAAAAAAAATATAAAATGATGGCAGGGTAAGGAAAGTAAATGGTAGATATTAACAAACAAATGAACCAATAATGCCTTTGTGTCCTTCCTTCCAAAACCAAATGAGAGAAAATCAAACAAAAACATCACAAACCTTCAGAAACCGTGCAGTGCAAGCACTGTTCCAGACTGTAACCCTTTAAATTCGGCATTAAGCAATGTTTCTTCAGTTCTGTTAGCCCCAACCAAAGAGCTTACAGCTCCAAGGAACAGTGAGACAGGATGAGAAGGACATCAGAAGAGGACAAGGCTTGCTGGTAGCTGTGATGTTGCCCCTCTCCCCAGGAGGTACCACAGGGACACAAGAGCCCATGTGGAGTGAGAGCACTGCCCATGGTGCCTCACTCATGTTCGCATTCCTAATTACTAAAGAAGTAGCAAACTTATAGAATGGTTTCCAAAAGAAACCCTCACATCTTGGATTACAAAGCCTACAATTTGCCTTGTTTGCAAAGGAAAACGGCAATTTCTTTGTGCGACCCAGCATTGGATTCTGGAGTGAAGGTTCTACCGAATTTGTCTGGACAAAGGATTTTCTCCCCAAATCTTTTTTTAACAGTCCTTGCAGTGGTATGTTATTATTTTTTTTTTGACAAAACACGAGAGCTTTTCTCTGTACAATCAAACACATCTGCATGGTGAGAAGGGCAATCACTTTGTACAAAGCTTTGGGTTTGAACTATCAAAGAATTATTTTATTTAAATGTGATTATAGAGGCAGCTGGCCACTGCTTAATTCGAAAATACCTAAGAAACCCTTCAAAGATGGGTGTTTTCTGATCTGCACAAAGTTCCTTCAGGCTTGCAGATTTCTGCACTTCTACAGATGTTTTGTTTTGAAGAACTCGCCCCAGCAAAGATCAACAGATACTGAACATTTCACTAATAAAAAAAGTCAACATTAAAAATGGCTAATTGAACACATACAAATAAACAAAGGTGTGTAACCTCTGCTCTTTCATAGTACAAATATTAATAACAGGAAAGACTGAAATTTACCCAGCAGCATATACAGCAGTGACTACACTGAATATACCTGACAGTGAAGATTAAAATACCAACCATCAGGTCTTCTCCATCCTGACAATGCCATTTAAAACAGTAACTCTTCAGTTCTGCTTCGATTTCCTAAAACGGATGGAAATAGTTATAGCAAATTGTTTCTTATGGAATTGCTTGGTGTCTTTACAAGCCACTTTCATTAGAAGCAGGATCCACAGTTTATGGAGTTTTCTAAAAGTACCCATGTAGGCTTTCATATGGCATTACACTGCAAAACAAATCCATAATGTGAAAACCAGGTTTGTATCAACCTGCAGAAGCTAGTTGATAAAATTCATGGACCAATTCTTAAAATCTAAGCTATAAAGAGAATGAAATGTATTAAAAGATTTGAGGTTTATAAAAAGTAACCTTTTTATATCATATTTTTACTTTACAAAAATATTGAAATAATTCATGAGTTTTTCACTCTGCACCAGCTTTAAAAAAAATACTATCAAATTTTGACTTGCACCTTTAATGCATCTGAAAGCACCATCAGGGGATACTTTTAACATAAAGGATACCATTGACTAGATTTAGGGAGGTATTTAAAACCCAAAAGCTTGCAGCAAAAGCACTCTATTACAAGAGATTCAATGTAATTTTTAGACATATCTGGAAACAAGTCTTGAACAGGCAGAAGAGGGTCTTCCACATAGCTTGGTTATATTATACTTCACTGAATATACTTACTAAGAGGTGGCTGAAAGCCTTTAAAAGACATCACTTTCACCTTGGGTGGGAATAAACAGAGCTGTCTCTACACGTTGAGAACTGGATCTCTCTTTCCTGCTTCTTGGTCTCGTACGGCTCGTGCCACTTGTTATCTGTCCCTCAGGCAATATCAGTCTTGCAGTTATACAATGTTTGGCACTAGAAGGGTATGGCATGTCACAGTCTCTTGTCACCCCTGCATACATTCACACACTGAATCATGCATTCACAGTCTTGAAACAGAAAGAAGTTTCAGTGTGTTCATCTCCTTGTGGTTTCTTCCGAAATATCTGAATGGGGTCCTTCAAAAAGTTTAGAATATGAAAACTATACTTCCCTGTTCTTTTACATATATATATTTTTTTTTGCAAATTGAACACTGAATCATGATTATCATTTAATTTACGTCACTACGTGCTAGAGCTCCTTATTTCTCCTGAAAACCATAAGTGAGCTGCATAGGATTTCTGTTAAAAGCAAGATAAAGAACTTAAATTGCAGTTAGAAAGACTTTGATATTCCACAGAAAACAAACAGTTCTGGTGGTGTCAATGTTTATGAGCTAATTAATCAGAATTTAGTTTATTTTCCATTTATAACCTTACAAAGATGATGATGTATCTTTTTAATTAAGAACTATTTTGCAAACCTATTATAACCTGAATAGTGTATTTATGGGATGTTGAAGACTATTATGCTCCTATTTTTTCGCAGAAACCAGTTTTAATGACAGCAACATTGCGTGCTACAGTTTTGTTATTTTTGAAAAGTTTTTGTTTATTTGTTTGTTTGTTTTTGCCACTGATTATGCAAATATCAATAATTCATTTCTAAAATAAAATGCACTACTGGCTAAAGTTGAAAGCTCTGGTCAGAGCCTCCCTACTGGTTTGCTTGTAAGTACTGTGCAGTCAGTTTCATAGCAGCAATGACTCATGGGTGAGTTTTCTCAGCTGGAATAACCGATCTCTATGTGCGGGTCAGTGTTTTTTGTTTGTTTGTTTGTTTTTTGAGGCTTTCAGGTGATGCTGCTGTACCAGTGTTCTGCAGACAGACTGCACACAGTGGATCAAATGATAATCATGATGGTAGCCAGACTAAGAACACTACAGCTTGCTGCTCTACTTGTAGTATGCAGTTTAGTTATCCCTACAGCCCTACCGTCAACCCTTAACTGGGACTGTAATGCCAGAGCTTCTTCAAGCTGTGTTTTTGTTTCATTTATAATGTGGTTTCATATTCCAAGCGCTCCTGGATGAGGGCATCATCTTTATACTGTAGCCGTGGAGGAGCAGGGGAACATTCAAATGCTAAGATCGCCTTCCTCAGGCTTCTGTCCAACACGTGTCTCTCCCAGGCTGGGTACCTGTTCCTGAACAGGTCGATTTTAATGACCGACTCCTCAATCCTTGGTGGCCGGGATGAAGGTGTGGACGGTGCAGTGGGTCTCACCTGAAACACAGGCACACACCCATCCCGCTCTGCAAATTTTTGATCCCGCTCGCTTGTGACACTCCGGTTGTTGGAGATGGACCGAAGAGTGTTTGTTGCCACTTCTGTGGGTAGGGTGAAGGCAGCTGCAGGGTCCTCGCAAGCACAGCTTGGCGACTGCCCAAACCTTGGTCCGTTGGGATGAAAGAAGGCATAGTACATTAGCATAAAAACAATGCCTGTTAAAAAGCTGCTGAACACTACGCACAGTGCTGGTATGGCAAATGCATCAGAGATTGGTGGAGCCTTGTACAGATACCAGAGAGCACTCAAGGCGGTGTTTTCCAAAAGGATCACAAAATAGTAAATGAAAAGCCTACAGCGTGTCCTTCCTTCCTTGACATTGAACCAGCTGAAGATATAGATTATCCCAACAACCATGTCGAAAACTATCTCCTCCCATTTGGTGATGCAAAACTCTGTCTCGCAGTGGACGATCCAGAAGGTCATGATGCACCAGTGGAGCACGATGAAGATCCCAAAGTACAGCTGGAAAACCGAGGCAAACAGAGCAAAAGTAATGACCCTTGCTGCAATGGTGAAGAAATGCCAGCAAAACTGGATTATAACAGCCATATAACTGATGGGTTTCTTGTCATCACGGGAGTCACGGAGAGCCTTCTGGTAGGAAGCCAAAGCCCAAGCCAGGGATACAAGAGATGCTGCAGCAGTAAGACCTAGGAGGAAACAGGAGATGCAGTTAAGGCATAATGAGTATGTCAGCACTTGGTTGAAACCAGTGACATCCTTGCGGATTTAAATGCACTCTTTGCTACTCAGGTTGTAAAATCTCTTCCTTCTCCTTTAGCTCAGCCAGAAATGAGAAGTGGACCTCTATTACTGAGATTTCATTGCCCTTACAAGCACACTGGCATGTCAGATACACACAAACATGAGCGGCTAGCAAACTATACTCTGAAATGCTTCCTTGGCAATTTTATGTTTGAAACAAATTCATTAATTCACAATTTTGAGCAAGTCAGAAATGGGTAACTCTGTCAACTGTGCGATTTAACAGAATCTGCTATGGTTATTGTATTAAAGAATATGATTACCTTGATTTTAGTAAGTCATTAAAGAAGTTCCATATAAAGCAACTAAGCCTTTCTAACTAATTATTAATCATTAATTACTTTTTAATTACAGTTCCATATACAGTACACTAAATCAATAAAAATGTAAGCATATATCTAAATCTTACTTAAATTAACTTAACTCCTGTTATATCAAAGTTTAATTACCTTACTTTTGCTGAGGGAAAAAAACCACGCCTATTTTGATATTTTCACCACATTTTAACAGAATCTTAATACGTAGAAAATGTCAACACTTCATTTTCTTCCAATTGGAGGTTAAATTAATTTTAGAAATGTTGGAATTTTCTACTGAATTAAAATTCTGAGTACAGATTTAATTAGTAAAGAGTTATGAATTAATGTTCATATAGCCCTTTTATCGCCCATATATCACAGAATTGCCTATTTATAAGGCCCTGGATTAAAACGTTTCTGAAATGCCTATCAAATATTTTTTATAAAAAGTATTCAATACAAAAATACTCCTCATGAGATTTTCAATCTTATTTTCATAATAATAACTCCTATTCACTTGAAAATACAAAAATAGTGAAAAATTTATTTTTACAAAAACCTTTCTGTACTTATTTTGGGTGTGTACTATTCATTCTTCCTAAAGTGAGTTTCACTGCTGTTGGTAAGTAAAAAAAAAAAAAAAATTGGTTTGCAACTGAATCTAATTTTTAAACTAATCTGTTACTTACATTCACAAGTGACAATTCCATAACCAAAAATACACATTACGTTCCCATTTAAGTGGTGATACAGTTCTAAAAATTATTCTACTGCTTAACTCATATAGCATTCTGTTGAAAGGAATAATTCTTCTTTACTAGATTATTATTTTTTATTTACTTAGGACCTGTATGAATGCTTTGGATGGAAATGAAAATTCAATCAAAATGCAGAAACTCAGCCTTTGAAATGTATTTATTATTCAAATAAAATTTTGATGAATATGCTGTATACGGAGAAAAAATGTATCAAGCTTATACTTAAAACTGGTTTATTAACAGAGCAAATTTTATAAACAGTTAATGAATGAATTCATAGACCATAAAAGATAATGACATTTCAGCTTACTTGATTTCTAAGTAGTTCCTTAACTTTGAGCTAATTAGTGAAGTAAATAAAACTGAAATGAAGAAAACATTTCTTTTGTCTGCTGTTAAAAGCTGTTTAATCATTTCAACAACCTTTGGATGTGTATGCATAGTAGTTTTCTTCCTTCTCCAATAGCTTTCTTTAGCAACTAGCTATCAAGAATATAATACTTAAATATTATAAATTTTTTGCATATTTTATAAATAAATAGTAAACTTAAACCCACATATATATTACCCTTCACTTCTGAAAAAAATAAAAATAAACCAGAAAAATGTAGATTATGGAAATGATGCCTGATTCTGAAGGAAAAAAAAAAAAAGTTTATTTATTTAAGCTATCCACCTGGCTTAATCCAGTAAGATTTTGCTCAGTAAGTAGTATGCAGGGGTTCATTGCTTTCAAGATGAATTGCTTTTGCCAATGTTTCTCCCTCAGTCACTGGCAGGGCGCTAATTATGTTGTGAGCTCCTATGAATCCATGAATTTAAAAAGCCTTTTTAAAAAAATAAGATTATAAAAATGTAAGCAGTACTACAAAACATACTTAGGATTCCATAAAACATCATCATTCTTCTTCCTACATAGATGTCTGTATGCCAAAACACTAACATTACTTCTGGAATCCTCTTTCACACCAAGAATAAGCAATCAACGAGTAAGACAGGAAGGAGACATGGTATAAATTGTATTTTCATTTCTGATGTGTACATTTGCTTTTCATGCTGGGCTGCCTTTCAGTGACCATTATCTCTGGAGACAACATTAACACCTGAAAATGTAGATTCTTGTTTTCCTGTAGGAATGCTTTAAGTATTTCTGAAAAAACACAGTTCATTTCCCTTATGAAATTAAAAGTTTGGAAAAGTAGATAAATAGGATAAAGGATAAGAGAATCTTTCAATACAATTGAACCAGTCTGAGCAAGAGCTCAACAACAGCATTATCAGCACAGAAAATAATAATGTGAGAGAGAAATCCATACATTTTCTTTGCAAATCTAACTGTAATGACCTCACACGCTCCCCCAGAGGTTAGTACAGATATCATCAGTTTTGCATTAGGAGGTGTAAAATCATTCATTAATGCGCACAGAATGTTCCAGATAAAATGTTAAAATTCATAGGAATTTCCAGTGTTCTAGTGCTAATTAATTCACAGTCATTTTCTGTGACAGAAAGAGGCAAGTACAATAGCAAGGTAAGTCAGTTATTTAAATAGTCATTAATAGGGAAATATCTTTGGCTTTTACAGAACAAACTCAGGGATACTGACATAATACAGGAGGGAAATGGTGACAAGGGAATGCACAAAAGGAAAGAAATACAGCTTAAAGTATTATGTATCTACTCTTGCGCTATTGTGTTAATGGTGTTAGAGATATAGAGTTAAGATAAGAATAAATGCTTCATAGGCACCATCCATTTTTCTTTATTGATGAGACCAAGCACTAAATAATTATTAAAATTTTATAATATTAATAATGAGAAAAATAATTTAAAAATAAGGCACCATTGCTAATAAATAAATTTAATAATATAAACGATTCAGTGGGAATGGTTAGCAATAAACTGAATTACTGTAGAACTGAATGGATAATTAATTAATTAGAACATATCAATGCCTTTTTAAGCATGTGTTCATAGAAATCTCCCTGTCCATATTTCAAAATAATTACTATCAAAACAAAACTTTAAAGGCACTAAAATGGCATCAGGAAAAAAGGACAGGATTTTCAATAGTTGTAAGGGAAGACAAATAATTTGTGACAAAGGAGATGGTTTAACTTCAGCAGTTGGGAACGCTTAGTTGCCATTCAGAAATGAGCAGACAAGACTGGAGTCAGCTTTGTGGAGTCCAAGTTCATAAAGAACAAGCACCAGATTTCCTTTCAAGCTCAGCGGTGACTCTTCAGGCACCAGCGCAGCTTTCTGGTGTCTTTCACAGTCTCATATTTCAGAGTCTTGTATTAAGGGTCTTAATTTTGGAAATCAAGATTAACTATCCATTCTCAGTGAATATATACTCAAAAAGTATATACTCAACCATTACAGACTATTAAAAGTCCGGGAAAACACAAATTCCTAAACTGGCCTTGTGAAACATTGAACCTTCAATTTGTTTCCACAGGATGTGATTTGATCTCTTTAGTTCTGCCCTGAAGAGGAAAGAAACACTGGCTTTGAACAGGAAAAAGTTTACTTCAAATACTACATGAGGCAAGTGATGCTTCTGTTTGTTTCTAAAATGTACACCTGAAAAAATCTGAATAACAACTAATTGAGAGAGTACCTACTTTGTAGTTTAGCCTACAGACAATAGTCTCAATAGTGGGAATAGCCAGTAAAACATTGTATTAGCACAACTTTCTGTTAGGAATCAGTTAGAATCTGTTCTGAGTGAAAAAGGTAATTTAATATATATATTTTTCCTTTTTTCTTTTTTTTTTTTTTTTTCTTTTTTTTTTTTTTCTTTCTTTTTTTTTTTTTTCCTGTTAACAGTTTAGCATTACTTAATTGTATTAACTGTATGAAGGAATGACAACTTCACAATCACAAATGACTTTCAGATGTCCTTGAGGTAATGCACTTCCTATTTGGGAACGCAGAGCAGAATTGCCTTGATTGAACAATAACGTCTTTCCCTGGAAATAAGTCATTTCTCCATATGAGAGAAGTTCTTTCATTTTGAGAGTGTAGCATGTATGTATTGGTACTGTAAATATAATTCATAATAAACCACAACAAACTACAGCTCATTAAAGAGAAGATAAAAGCCACTAACATGACTTTCACAAGTGAAAGCAAACAAAGGGAAAAGAGAATGTATACAGAGCTGGATACATTTACAAATGTGATGTTATTTCAGGGAAACAAGCTCAAATAGCTACAGGAGTGCTAATGAAGTTCTCCTCAATGGTATTTGTGAGAAATCTGACTGAAATGTTTTGTTCAAGAGTAATCCAAATAGAATTGCTCATAACAGATAGGGCTTTCCATGCTACATCTCTGCTTGACAATCACAACTTAATTGTATCCTGCTGACACCTCTGCCTTTGCATTATAGCTCTTCCAAACATGTAAAATTTATTTAACTTTGAGGAGAGCAATTCAATATCTAAGCAGCATATACAATTTACTGGTTTGTATTTTCCTTCTGTTCCCACAATATAATCCTGCGACTTGAGTATAAATGAAAAAATCTGTCTCATTCTCATGTCAATTTTATCTTATTCCTGATTGGTATTTGAGTGCCTTTGAAAACTAACTCAGGTTCACAAACTACTTTTAATCTAATCACATTGGTCCATAAAGTCTCTATACAATAAGCAAAGAATACCTCAGGTCAGCTGAAAACACTACAAGTTAATGAATTGATTAGAGAAAGTGCTCCTTGACATAAAATCTGATTTCAGAAATCTAATGCTTGCCTTTGCTTCTCTCTCTGCTTCATCCTCCTTTTTAAACTTGTACTCATTGTGCCATTTCCAAGAGTAAATTCATGCTAAAAGCAGGAATAACAAGCACAGCAGGACATCTGGGAATGACAACTTTGCCTGGGATCTGGAACTCTGAAATATTTTTAAAGGAAACCTATTTTTATGAGCCTCCTACCCAGTTGGAGAAGTGACAATATATGCAACCAAGCTTCCAGGTGCTTCGCTGAAACAAAGCCAAGAATCTCTAACACTCATAGTTCGCCTTCAGGCCCTAATCCTGTAGGAAACAGTATATCACAACTACTCCCCTCCAGCTTCAGAAAATGATTTGCTATATTTACACAGCCTTTACAAGGCTGTTCTGTGAGTACTTGTGGAGGCCTTGCAGACAGCCCAACAATAGTCTATGGGTTTCTGCACTAATTATTTTATTGCCATGCACCAACATGGCAAGGTACAACACGGTATATATACTGTACAGCCACACGTGGTTTAGTAGTCAGGTCACTTTGCATGCTCCAGGGGCAGTTTTTGGCCATGTCTGCGACTGTGTGTCCAGGTTCTCAGTGTGTGTTTCGCGCTTACGGGTCTCATTCTCTGACCAAGACTGTGGGATGAAACCTACAGATGAAACTCTACTATTATCTGAAGGGATAACAATCCAAACTCTTGCCCTCAACTGGATTATTTTTTCCCTTGGTGACTGCAGGTGTGGGGTATTAGGCTAAGACACAGCACTGTCCTGAAGCATCCATACTGGGATCCATCCGCACAGCCTCAAGAGCCTGTGCTGTGGACTAACTAAAGAAGGTCACTGAAAATCAGCTCTGCCTGTCTCCAGATGGCTTTCTGTAGCAGACCAGGCTTCATGGCTAGGAACATTTCATGTACAAGGATCCTTGCTGACACAGTCTTTGCCAGCACATTTTTTTTTTTTTTCAGAAGAGGGAAATACCACTAGCTTAATATCTGCAGCCAGGTCTAACCCCCTAAATATGCAGGATGGTGATCTTAACCTACCTGCCTGTAATCTAAGGCTTTGTGGCTTTGTTGTCATGAACAGGTTCCAGGGTTATTCTGCATAAGCATGTTGGTAAGATAATCCTATTACTTTCCCCCACTAGCAAGTTAGTCTTATATTAGCTGTCTTTGCTTATAGTCTTTCTGTGCAATTGAAACAAAATGCTTGAGGTCAGAAAAGGATTTTTTTTCTTTTTTTTTTTTTTTTCCTTACTTGCCACTGATGGTGTCCAGACAGAAGAGGCACCTTACGGAAATACTCTATTTCTATAGTTTTGTTTAGACCATTCACTACCTACAAACGTGGCAGTGAAAGTTTTCGAGGGCGAGTCTCCTGTAGTTCCCACTTCCAGTGTTTGTCAGTGGTTACAATTATAACTGAGGATGTTCAAGGTAATATAGAGGGTTTCATCATTTCACTTTCCAACATATGCTTTAACTTTCTCCTGCTGCATACTGGGATGGGGTAATGCAGTGTGGGGGATGACAGGAACACTTCCCCATTGAGATGTAAATGGGATTTATGCTTCATAGTACTTCTCTTAGCATGCTCAGTAAAGCTTAGAGAACGTTAGCATATATAAGAATAACTTCTCCCATGCAGCTGCTTTCTACAGATACTTCCTGATGAGACAACTTCCAGCTCTTTCTTTAATTTATCTCTCCACAGCAACTCATCTTTGCCCTGGAAGCCTAGGAACATTATATATATTAAATCAATTACAGTCAATCTTACTTATTCAACAAACTCCTAATCTTTTTCCAGTGGTGATTCAGATTCAGTGTGCAAGACCAAGGTCAACTGCCAAAAGGTTGGCTTATTGTGCATGCCTTTAGCAGAACCTTGGGGTCTGTACCAGACACCTGCCTAATGGTTTGGCTCTGGCTGCACTCAAGGTCATGTCCGCCTTAGCAAATCTAACTGTTAGATATACTGTTGAGATACTTCTGCTGATCAGCAATCCTGATCATAACTTTAAACAGGCCCAAAGGCATACCTGAATGATGATCATAATTTCATTTCAAGTTAATATGAACAAGTCTCCCTTTGCCTCTCCCCCAGTTCCAAACTATGGCTTTTACATGAATTTTGTTGTTATTATCTCAGAAGTTATTTTGGAAACTATGAATAAAATCTACTATAGGTAAAAAATAATAAAAACGCAACAACTCAACTTAGCATGCAGCGACCACAGGGACTATTAATGCTGAATATTTCTTGTCTTTTTTGGGACTTTTTTTCATAGGCAGCTAATGATAAAGGGTTTTGGGACACAGCAACTAAAAGCTCTGATACCACCTCATCAGTCTGTAAACGTAATTGACACACTGCTGGAATATGCTAACAAATGCCAGTTACCAGGTGACTGAGCATGCTGGGTGATCTCTCTCACAAGTGTTTTCCTAATATTTATTAGTTTCTTGCTCTCCTAAAGCCTTATAAGTTAAAATTTAGGAGTCCTTATTAGCCACTAATCAAGTCCAGTCCTTCACAGGCAGTGACAACTGTAGGGTGCTCAAGTATGTCACACAGTCTGCACACTGCCAGCCTTGGCAAGACAGCTTGAAATAATTTGGCGTGTTGGTAAGCTAAACTTAGACTTCTGTACTCTCACAGCTAGACTCCTTCTTGCCTGTTAGGTAATTTGGAATCTTTATATTCCAGTGAAGTATGTGCAGCATAAACATACCCACTGACTTCAGGCTCATTTCCATGATTAGCACATTTCTTCTGAGGCAAAAAGTGCTTTTGACATCTTGAAGCTGCTGCAAGGAGTTTATAGAAATCAAGGGATTATCTGGAGAGTGCAGCAACCCTGAGCAGAACAGAGCCCCTGCCACTACCTCATGAAGAGAAACACCATCATGACAGCTTATTGCTATGCTATACATATGGCACCATGTACAGGAGAAGGGTCCATCCGCACTGCTTGGTTCTGTAAGCTGCACAGCTGGACACCTTCCATAAAGTCAATGGCAGAAACAGTAACACCTCTCCCTGCTACCTAACAGGGGAAAGAGAAAATGGTATAGTCCGGTAGACACATAAAACATTCCGTTAAAACATATCAGAATTTATGGATATTTTCATATTCCTAAAGAAAATCTAAATTAAAGAAAGAACGTTGTGCTTAGTCTACAACAGAGTATGAACAGGGAGAAAAGTATTCTTAGCATTTTATGCTTTCTTTTGCAAAGTCACTGTAGTAAATTTTCTCTAGGTTTGTATGCAGGCTTTTCCAGCTCAGAGCCAGACCCTGGAGGCTGCTTGCTCTAGGTGTGGACTGAACCCATATATCAAAAGTTGTCAGGAAAGTAAAACTTCAAAATAATAATTCTCAAACCAACAATTAAAAAAGACAGAACAAACAACTATACACAATTTTGAAGGAAATCGGTTAAAGTGAAAATGTGGTGATACTAAAAATAGCATTTGTTTCCCCATCAATCCTACATAAAACTATTTTCCAAAGTACTGGGAGTTTTTAGCAAGTGGGGGGAGAGGCTGCAGGGGTGGCCTCAATGAGAAGACACCAGAGGCTGTCCTGTGCTAGACACAGCCAGTTCTAGCCAGCTCCAACACAGCCACTGCAGGACACAGCTGAGCCCATCAGCCCAGCTGGCAGTGCCTCTGTGGAAACATATTTAAGAAAGGGTAAAATTGCCAGATAGGCAGAGGAGAGGAAAAAAAAAGAGAATGGAAACGGCAGTCTGAATATCACGGTTCGAGAAGAAGGAGGAGAGCAGTAGTGTGAGCTCACGCTGCAGCCTCTGGAGGACCCCGCACCACAGCAGCTGAGTATGTCCTGAAGGACAAACCCTGTAGGAGCTTTTCCTGAAGCAACTGCAGCCTGTGAGGGGCACCCATGCTGGAGCAGAGGAAAAGTGTGAGGAGGAAGGAGCAAGAGAGGCAGGCTGTTATGAACTGACCACAACTCCCGTTCTCCATCCACCTGTGCCACACGTCAGGGAGGAGAAGGAACTGTTGGGAACAAAGGAGTGAAGCTGAGCTTGTTAAAAGAGGGTGTGGGGGAAGGCACTGTTTTAATTTGTCTTTGTGTCTATTTTAAGTTCAATAACTTTTCCACAAGTTGAGTCTATTTTGCCTGTGATGGTAACTGGTAAGGGATCTCCCTGTCTTTATCTCAACCCACAGAATTTTTCATCCTATTTTCTTCCCCTGCTCTGTAAGTAAGCAGCTGGGTGGGCGTCTAGCAGGTCAACCCACCACATCACTGCAATATATTTCTGCATGCACAAACCACACCTGTAGGTGTGGCATTCAGGCTTCAGGGACAAAAAGTGACATTCAGGCTTCAGGGACCAGACTGTACCTATTCCTTCCAGGACTATTCAAGAAAAAGCCTTTTTCCTTGCACAGGAATACATAGCAACACACCTTAAGTTCTGTACAAGAAGTTAAGTTCTGTTCAACACACCTTCTTTCCTCTAAAGTGTTTTCTGCTACCTGCCAGCTTCCCATAAGGCACTGGCCACCTCATACAATGGATATTGGAGACTTTCAAAGCTTCCACATGATTTCCTGAGATTTAATTAGATGGTGTGGGAGCAGAATGCACCTAATACCCAGGAGGATTGGAAAGTTACTACAATAACGGTTTCTTTGTCTGTAGAGAAAAGTATGAATTCGGGAAAAAGGAAGTATGTATCAACATTTTTTTGTTTGTTAGTTTTAAATTAACTTAGTCACAATAAATTTACTATCTTCTCTCTCTTTTTTTTTTTTAGTGAAACAAGCACAAAATTTGATACCTAAGTAATGCATTTCATATATATATGTATCTTTAAAGTGAGATAAAATGATAATAATTAGTGTACAGTACAAATCACAGAGCTTTGCCTCACACAGAGTGAATCCCATACTCCCATACTTGTTTTAAAACAGGGGCATAGTAATTCAAACGTTTAAAATAAGAGTGGAAAACATTCTACCAAGGGTTATTTACCTTCACTTTAAAAATGCACTTTTTTTTTTTTTCCAGCCTAACTCCATCTACCTTTGGTATTCAGTCAGTAATTTGGCTGAAGTTCTGTAGAGTTTATATGACTTGGGTATAATGTTTCATGGACCTTCAGAATTTTAAAAGCAAAGGTTTTTAGGACATCGGTTTGTTCACTTCTTCACTTAGGAGCCCTCAATACCTTTAAAATAGCATAATGCAGGGCACCCTGAGAGATATGTAAGTTATCATTGAGTAGCATTGCTCAAGATGTGATGGTGCTTCAGAGATGAGGGTATTAATCTACAAAAAAGACTCAATCCTTAGAAGCATTTCCAAGTAATTGTTTTTAAAAGAATAGAACGTTTTTGTGTCCAGATATGTGAAGACTAAACACTGGAAGAGAACCTCTTTGAAAGTCCCATCATATATAGCCCTCAGAATAACTCCTTAAAGCATTTTCCTGGTATCCCTAAGGCTCTTTATCATCTGTGTGGCTAAATGAATATCCACAGAAATGTCAAGAGCATTGGCAAAGCAAGTTTAAAACAAATGTTAAATACCCAAAGACAATTTTCATAAGCCTGAAATGAGATGGTGAAAGATATATGTTGTTACTATTAACCAAGCTTTCTGATGTGTTTTCTAACAGCTTGCCACAAGCAAAACAGTTTAAAATGATCATACTGGCTGCAATGTGGTGGCACAGTCAGGAATAGCATTTGGCTGATCCAAACTTTCTACCGCTTTTAAGTATTTTTTCAAGAGGTTCTGAATATCACAAAATACACATAGCAGTATTACACTAGCTCTAGAAATGTCTATTAAATTTTGGGAAAGGAAGGGCTAAATCAATATTTCAGATATAGCAGAGATTTTTTCTCAGATACTGTATTAGGAGCAGCCAATATCCAACACAGAGAAGACTAGAAGCCAAGATATACTTTATCATGAAAAATACCCAAAATACCTTGTACAAAGTCTTATCAAAAATCCATAGCATGGGACCAGCTCAATGGCAATGAAACACTGACTCCATGTACGAGCATGGGGCCATTACTCCCCTTAAATCTCCTTAAACCGTAAATTTAGGATTGGTTTTCAGTGGTTTGTAAGCTTGTACTGACTTCCTGAAAGGGGATAAATTTCTCCCTCATTAAACAACTGATACTTCTCCTACTTGCACATTAAAGTTAGTCTGAAGTTAGTACATTATACGACATAATTTGTCTAAGAAATATGATATAATATTTTTTTCTGCATTTGCTTTTTTAAGCTTATCTAAGCTTTTCAGCTCTGAAGAGATGCTGAGGATAATGCCTGATATGGTGCTTTGGGACAAAAAGCAATTAGCATCACTCTGAAAAGGAAATCGATTTAGCCTTTGTGCAATCCTTAGCAAAGGGAAAACTGGAACTGTTAGCTTTGTCTGGTACATGGTGCGATCTAAGTTTCCCCTGGATCAAACTGAGATAATACAATTCTCACTCTTCGTTATGTTTCTTTCACTTTGACAGACTTCATATATTTTTTTTTTCACAATATTTTTTTAAATAGACGTTTCTTTTTTTTTTTTTTTTTTCCTCTTAATGGAAAGCCAATCGCTAACCTTCTTGCCTCCTTCCCAAAACAAAATCCGTATATTCACCTGCTGTGCAGATAATGTAAATGTGTGCAAAATCTAAATGTTTTGAAGAACATTCAGTGTATTCTGGGGAGTCTAGAGATTAATTCTGGTTCTAGCTCATGCCCAGTTTTGGGTTATTTTAGGTATCATGTTTATGTCTTTGTCTTCAATATTAGTTATAAGGCTATTAATTACTAGTAAGGAAGCTCTCCAGCTATATTTTTACCTATCTCTGATATATCTAGATACGTCTACATGATATCCGTTGGTAAATATTATGTATCTCTGTACAATTTATATGTACATTATATTTAGATTTAGGTACATAGACACAAACTGGCATAATTTGAAGCCTCCAAGTAAAATAATGACTCAGCATTTCCTCTGAAAAGCCTTTTCATTATTTAATTGTGGTTTGTGTCAAAAATTGCACCCCACTGCAAGATTAAATTAGTCTAATTTCAATTTCTGATGTTGGTCTAGAAGATTGAGAAATCTTCCCTGTTTCAAGCTCTCGATTTTGTGTGTGTGTGTGTGCAAGTACCCATAGATAATGAGTGAGTTACTTAAACCTTTTTCCAATATTCTGAGCTGATTAGTCCCTGAAAGTCTTAATATTCCAGTGGTTGACTGGGTTATTAATTGCCTCTGAGACATTTTTGTTCCCCTCCTTTGAACTTCCTTCAGTAGCTCCATTCTAAGTTACAGAACAGAGCACAGTCTTTCAGCAGCGGTCCTATTAGCGGTGTTCACCATGGTATGATCATTTCAACAGGTTTGCTGTTTATCTTCCTTCTCGTACATCCATGGATAAAAAGAAAGCTCAAAGCCATAACTTGACAATGAGAAAGCTGTTCTCTCTACTGATTACTGTGTTATCTTCTGAGTCACTGTTTTTCAGGACAGACATTCTCCCATTCTGGAAGTATAGTCTGTGTTTCTGATTCCCAAATACATCATTCTGTACTAAAACATATTTAATTGGGTGTGATAATTTTGAGAAATTATTCAGATTGACTTATGACTGTAATCTGTCCTACTCTCTATTTACTACCCTCACATCTCTGCAAAAACTGGGAAAACTTAGCCAGTCACTGGAAACCCAGTTAGCTAATATTACATTTAGTCATTCAGAAAATTCATAATGCTATCAAACAAGACAAGGGCAAGGACAAATGTTTGGTAAGTACTGCTAAACATTTCCTCACTCATTCTTTCTTAATTTTCATGTCCATCAAAATGGCAGCTTTTTAATTCATTTAATATGAACCCTATTCATCGCTACTTCAAATGAAGATCGCATGATTTTAAGTCCCAATAACTTAAAAACTAAATAAATAGATTTTTCATTATAGTTGCTGTAATAATTCTAACTTGAAAGACTGTCAGTGAAAGATAACAAGCTGGATAACAAGACCTAAGCTTCATAAAAGAAGAATTCTTCAAAATTGCAGAATTCTACTATCAAGCCTCTAATTCTTTGCTACCTGGGTATCCAGTTAACCTTTCTAATATATTAAACCATATTGATGTCAGGCTAATCTATACTTATTTTTCTCTCTGCACTTTTTCTTTTACAATTTCTTTAGTCATCTGCACAACAGTCTGTTCCACATTAATTTTTAAAAAGTGATCAACTGATTTAAACAGAATTTAACACAAATAGATGTCTCAAAAATATGAAGTTCTGTTAAACGTAGGGAAACCAACATGTAGAGAATGGTCCAAATAAGCATTCCCACTGAAAGGAAGACTACAGGCATTTTTATGACTGAATTTCAGGCATTTTTATGACTTTAGGCATTTTTATTCCAAGAGCTGGGGACCAATTAGTAAGTGGCTGTGTGCCTGGCAGCTGGCAAATCCACATGGATATATCATTGAACTAACATCAGCAGATATCGAATTTTATCCAGCCAAACCTAGAGTCATGAGAGAGAACTGGAAACAAGGCAGGGATTGAACAGTACAGTGTGGCAATCCAACGGATCTGAGTAAAAAATGATGTATTTTGAGGGTAGTGGTTAAGGATATAGTGGGTGTAGGAGATACTGTGAGAGACAACTATGAGGACATTTTATGTTTATTACTACAATAGGGAAGAAAGAAACCAGTAGGGATCTTTATTTCTGCTTCATTATTTTTGTTGCTTGAGGAACCTATGAAATTATATTAATAGGCACCCTGCTTTTCTGGAATTTATCTGCTTCTCCAAAATCTTATTAACAATGAATGCTCCAGTCTATACACAACTAAAACAGGATCCTAGAAGCTGGAGACAGTATAGCTCTGGCTGAGAATAGGGAAAGAAAAAAAAAAAGAGGGCTCTGTAACTGGAAATCAAAGTCTCTTCAGCCAATTAAAAACATAGTTATTCCTTGGAAAACAGGAAAAAAAAATAGCCTTCTTAGCCATGCCACAGCTGCCAAATAAAGAATGAGACTCATCACTGTAAAAATCAAACATCATGTTTCAGGTAACTTGGAAATATAATCTTTATGCTTATAGATTTTCTCTAAAATGTTTAATGTTAAGATACCAATAATAAGCTATATTTTTTAAATAGTACCATTTAATTTGAATTCTAAGCACTTCATGGCCAGGCTATACCCTACTGAATTTAGCATATTCTGTTTCTGTTGCTGACTATTTTGGAACAATGTATTACAGATACTGATAACATCTTAGGAATAAGTGCAGCACTCTTACAATAACTGTGTAATTAAATTATTATTATTAACTTTCAGTTTTAACCTGATTTGTCAGGCAGGATACAGAGAGATTGTTTTGTTTAGGATACAGACAACTTAGGAACACAAGATTAGATTTGTTACCTTTCTGTTTCTGAAAACTAAGGCCTATAGAGGTGCTGGAGTGTGAGCCAATTTTTGCTTTCTCAGATGCTCAATACCTCCTTCTCCTACCACAAAATAACACCTATTATTCCTTAAACATTTTATTCATGATGGTTCTGTAGCTTTTCCTCCAAGTCTTTATGCCCCCAAAAGTCTTCAGCATCACCTGTATCCCAGGTGTTCCCTGAGACACCTCCCTTTCAAACTTGTTACCTTATCTATAAGACTTTCCATGAACTCTTTTCCCAGTGCTCCTCATATTTCTTGTTTTTTTCAGTTTTCCCAACTCATTCTGTTTTCTCTAGATGTGCTCCAGACCCCCAGGCCCATCTCAATTGGTGTCTCCATGGCTGTCCCAGCATTAGGATCAGGTGTCCAAGCCTGTGATTGACGGCCAGGGCCTTGAGATGATAGCTGTTGGGTTCAGGAATGCATCATGGCCCACCATAAAACCTAGAGAGTTATCATCTCATTCACAATTCTCTCAGCAGCAGGCTGTCCCAGGAACCCACTACTGTGGTTTCCAGCCTGTATCTAGACACATACAGGTTGAACCTATTAGTATTTTTTTTTCTTGGTCAGGCATTCCTCCCAAATCAGCTTATCAACTAGCCTTAGTCATCCAGCTCTTTCATAATCCTGTTAAACAACTACTTTTTTTTTTTTAAATCCTCCTGCAGTTCCATAAGAAACTAATATTCCTGCTAATTTTAAAGGAAGTGTTTTAGTTTTATTAACTTAAATTTTAATATGAAATGCCCTACTGAAGACAAAGGTCTGCTTGTGTAACTACCAAGTAGTATTCACTGCTTCTTACTTTTTCCAAAGCATCTCTCATTATTTAGTGTGTTTCAGTTCACTTTCTTCTCTTCTGACTAATGCTCTTACTTGCTGAATTATGTCATTAGAATAACCTCTGCCCTGTACGTCTATTCATTTTATTACTTCTCTTTCTCGTAATGAGATGAGAAAAACCTGAATACAATAGTCAAGTAATCAAGGTTAAGTTCTGTAGAATGCAGGAATATATTTGTAGTTATTTGCTGTCAGATTGCATTTTTTGTCTGCATTGAAATCATTTATAGCATTCACAGAGTATCTAGATCTATAAATTCAAAATTTAGCATGAAAATAGGTAAAGTCATAGGCATGAACTCAACATATCTTATTCTCAGTGCAATTGTAAGACTTCATAAACTACATATCTCAGAAGCTTACAGGATATCTGAGTGATGTTCATGCAAAAGTTGTGTGCCAATATCCAGTTAGTAAAACACATTGTTTCTGTTCCCAGTATAAGATTCACTATCTATGCTGAAAAGGCGACAGAATTTCCCCTTACAGCTTCATTATATTTCTGTAAGCTCTTCAAGCTGAGCAACATATTATCTCCCAGAATGTGTGTATTCCTGTGAATGGGACATTTTAACAATGCTCTGCAGGTCTAACACCTTTTCTCAAAATATTTTAGTATTCTTTATAGACATTACATTATTCTCAAAATAGCTCATGAAGCACGCCAGTATGACATCCATTTTCCTGATGGATGAACCGAAGGAAAGAGGAACTGAATGATTTGCCTGAAATATCAACATACAAGGGCTTTTCAAGAGGAGGAACCCAGGAGTTTTGAAGCACAGTCTATTACTCTAACCACAAGGGTCATGCCTTCAGGGACACCTCAGAACCAGTTTGGAGTAGACTCCTTGGCCAAACTTTCAAACAACAAATGAGCTGCCTTCATTAATACAGTGCTTATCAGACAAAGGCTTGGGCACCTTTGTCCATGAACCAGCAGTATAATCTGTGTCCACGCTGCAAAAGCTAGTTTATCAGCTTAGATTTAGATCTTGAGAGGCCTGTTTCCTGAGCAATTAGGCTACCAAAAAGATAAACAACTTGCATATTTAGGAAGTTCCTGCCAATTAAGTACCAATCAATCTACCAAAGGAAACTGGGCTTCTAAAGTAGGTCAAAGCAATAAGGAGAAAAAGCTTTCAAATTAGTCTTCACCAGCACTGGGCAATGACAGGAATTTCATTCTTACAAGCCCAATCTTCCTGGCCAGAACAATTACAATTCAGAAAGACCACAATTTGCTATTCTTAAGAGCTATATAAATGAACCTGTTTTATCAGATTATCAGCTTTTTATGTCCTATATCAGGAAATGAACTGTTTATCTGCTTACTACTGCAGGTGGAGTTCTGTGCCTGTACTCACTTGAGCCAGTGTTTAACCACTATCTTCTGAAGAGGCTGAGAAGGCCTACCACAAACATCGTCACGCCTTTGGGTGAGCATGAGAGAGACTTGCTTGGAGCTTTTCCAACCTTAGATGCCATTCACAAGATTATTAGAATGGTGATAAATTTGGTCAAAACTTCACATTTCTGCCAAAAAACTTCTAATGGTTTTCATGTCAATTCAGCGGCAGTAGCTGTTAGGTGAATGAATTCTTCTTAGGTTAGTTTTACAAAAGCGTAAGTTTTCACTGGTTTTCCTAATCTGAATGAGATTTCAGGACCAAGTATTAATGAGTATAAATTCTATGGATTGTTTGTGGGATTTGGTTTTGTAAATCCTCACGGGCCTTTTGCAAATGTCTTTTCCGGTATACTTAAATGTGATTTGAATTTATTATTTCTGGTTAGTGGCACTTTCCACCATAGTCAGATGTGGTACTTGTCTATTTGTTATATAATATCCATGCTTATATAATATCTATGGTGTTTAAATAGCATTGGCTAAATAAGTTTTAAATCCATATTTAAAATCCATATTTTCTGAAATACCCAATATGAAGGGGGCAAAGATTTGCAACTCTTCTTTAAAAAAAATTCACATTTTTAGAATAGAAATCAAGCTGCAATTTTATTAGTGTATTTGTAAATAGAATAGTAATAAATTTCCCTAACTCTATAAAAGCTAATGTACACTAGGTATCACCAACCTGAACAGACATGGTAATAATGTCCTTAAAATAGAACTCTATATTGTGAGCACATAAGCTCATATAATGAATGCAAGACTATCACACAGGTATTACTCTGCACCATGTATAATTACAGAAACTGGAGAATATTCTAGGTTTGCAGTTTCTCTATTGTTGGACTGTTTGGTAAAATTGACTGGCAGCTTCTCTGTTAATTTTTTTTAGCCAGCAGGGAATCAAGCCGTGCAGTCACTTTGAGTGACAGCTAAAGAAAACTGACTAATAAGCTAACACCCCACACTACATTTTAAAGATGCAAATGACATCTAGAAAAATAAATTGAAGTAGCCAATTTGTATAATGAATGACTTTATAAGGCATGCGTGATAACAGAACTGAGGAAGAATGGGATACCAATCCAGGTGGGCTGCATGAAGAAGGTATCCACAGCACAGCAGGGATGCCCTTACATCCCAAAAGGCAAACATCGCATAACTTGGCTAAAATGCCAAATAATTATTTAAATTATTAGTAAGATTAGTTTGCACATTTTTGATTTCCTGGGATGAAGTTAATCAAAGCACCCTTTGCAGTTTTGAAGGCAAATGCTTTAATAATCACATGTATTTGTTGTATGAAATGTAGGTCCTTGGCCCACAAGGCAGCTGGAGAGAGGAACAAGGGAGTTTGCCAATATGCTAACCTGGTACAAATTAAAGCAGCTTGAAGGTGGCTGTCATTTGCCTTTGCTGCCAACAGTTTTAAAGGACTATTGATTCAGCTGATGAGTTGTGGAGTAGTATAGCCACGTCGTTCTTCTCCTGGCCATGCTCTTTGCATGGGGAGGAACAGCTACTCGCCTTCCACAGCATCAGGGGATCGTTAGACACTGGAAAGCTGTCCTTCAGTCACCGTCTGTGAATTAAGAACTGCTTGTTGGTGGGAGTGATTGCATGTGTTTGGGAAATAGGTCAGCCTGCCAAGCAATCCAAGCTTCTTCCCTCAAATACAAAGCATCAAAGCCCCAGAAAACTGCCTAAGCTAAAGGTCTGAGAGAGAAGAGGGTGAGGGAAGAATGAAAAGTGAGCAAAGGTTCAATGGGTTATAAACAACTAGAAAACACCTGTGATACCTTCTATGAGGAAATAATAAGGCTTTCCAGAACTGCTTTCAGCACACATAGTCTTTGAACCGTGAGAGGAAAAGGTACTGCAAAGGAACATAAAGAGCTGTTTCTTAATGCAGTTTTCTTTCCTGTGTTGACTGTTCTTGCCAATACATCACCTTAGGAGTAAAAATGTTTACTTTTGTTTGCTGAATGGTGACCTATGGTACAACAGGGTGCAAAGAGAACATAGCACAGTAGGATTTGAGTCGTGTTAATTCCATCAGAAGAAAGATTTTAGTTGAAATTTATGAAAGTCTTGGCTCCGGTTTCAAAAGTAACTTAACCCTGGATCTTTAACTACTTAGGTACTTTACCCCCTGATGTCAGTGGGACTTGGAAATTAAAGCACTTCAGATGAAATCCTATGCACCAAGATCTCCACATTTAAGAATAACACTGACATTAAGTTTGCTGTTAGATCCCTACTACATCTTAGAATAAACCCTTACATTGAACTGTTGGTGCCCATTCCAGTTTGGAAGCTTTTTGGAATTTATGGGTATAACATTAACCATCACCATTCACTCTTCCTCCTCCTTGCAATGTGGCTAGGGATTACACAGTTACGCAGATCTCAGTCAGGCTCAGAATGTCCAAAATTAACAATTTCACAACAGTTTTTTCTTTTTATCTAAGTCTTTATATTTTATGCAAGAGATCTGCATTGCCAATATCAAGCACCTGTGAAGCCCTTCAGATAGGAAATAAGTGGAAAAGGCTACCTTCCATTTCTTGGGCTAATTAGAAGTTGGTTCATGGTTGCCCCTATCAGGGTTGATATTTTCTAGTATCTTAAGTCTAACTAGCATATTCTAAATCCCTGATTTAACTACGATTTAGGTTCTTCTCATTATTTCATTGTTTTTACCATGAACCTCATAACTGCGTCTTAAAATATAATTATTGATCTAAGTCTAACATCTAGCAAGGATTTCCTATTGCAACATTGATTTCTGTCCTTGCTTTATACACTTCATAAAATACATTAGGAATGGGTATTTCATTACATGCAGATGTGCCTGGCTTGTGCAAAGACAAAACCAGATTCACTGTCTCAAGCATTTCCTCATTTCCTGCAAAGGAGACTAACTACAGTTTTTGAACTGGAAAGAACAAATAGGGCACCTTGAAACCACATTGGTCTTGGCATCTGGCTGAGGGCATATGCACTGTTATGGGAAAAATCACACTTTCCCTAAGACCTGAACTATGTTTTTGATGATAGTTTTCTTCTGCAGACTTTTAAATATTTGTCCTTGCTCTGCCATTTCCACAGAGAAGATGAAGAGAGGCTCTGTCTACCTAGGATGCCCGTATATTCTTTTCTGCTTTGGGTCAATTATGGACCCAAGAACTTGCATATCTTCTGTGATGAAGCTCCTATTTAAACAAAATAGAAAAAAAAAATGAAAATTTCAAGGTGACGTACAAGCACCATTAGAGCAACCTTCTGTGAGGGAGAACACATCGTGGTTCATTGTCAATTATATTCTAGAGGAAAAGTCCTTTGACAAATTGCTAATTCCTTGCAACAGTCTACAGACTAAACCTTGGAAAGTGAATGTGAATGCATGTAAGGACCCTTTCCAACAGCTGAAGACCTAAGCACATTCAAACTAGGATTTGCTCTACTTGCCACCAGGTGTGCTAGTGCTGCATGCTAACCAGCCATAGGGTAGCATTACCTACCAGGAAATCCAGGCTAATGCAAAGAGGGGCTCATTTGCCATGTATTCAATGTACAGTGTAAGTCTCTATCTGGCATATCTTCCCGGGGTTATTTTGCCCAAATCAAAGTATGATCCCTCATCTGACCAGGTAAATTACTGGCACAGGTATAGGGTATAGAAAAAACAAGTAGACATGGCCAATTTTTCTTCTGAATTAACTGAGTACAGAAGAACAGAAGAAGAAGCAATGTATAAACTGCTTCCCATTACCATTGCTCACTTACTGTTTGAGATTATTTTCTGCAATCCAAAGGAACATTGTGCCATAAACGTCTCTCTCTCTCTCTCCCTTTCTTTCTTTCAATTTTGGTTTTTACTCAGGAAAAAAGAAAAAATCAAAAAATATAGAACATACTTCAGGAATTTTCAAGGTTAATTGTCAAATCCTACATGACACTATGTCAACTTCTGTGTGGTAAATATAGCCTTCTGATCAGCAGACTGTCAACTGTATTTATTTATAAATCAGTGTTCCTAAAAACACATCTGAAGGCTATACTTAGAGGTTGTTCCACAATACTGCAGTGCTGCAAAAACTGGTCACATATGGAGGTAAACAGTTCTGAAAGGTTAACCCTCCTCAGCCATGATGTACTCTGACACCCTGTGGATGCCAACTGGCTGCAGACAATCAGACAATGCCAGTGAGGAAGAGCTGTGGGTATGTCAGGAAAGGAGACAGCTGTTTATTTGGATGAACATTTACAACTTAAAGCGCTAGGATGGAAAATCTGCTGGGTACTGTAGGAAGGTCAGTGAGATGGATGTTGAGACCTGGAATAGGCTAACAACTGACTTATCCTTAGTGAGTTTTATGCCTCAGATCATGAATATTTATTCTAAGTAATCAATTATTAATGCCCGATCATATGTAATTACATTTGTCATAAATATATTTAAAGTACAGTATTAGTTAAAAACCTAAGGCATCCAGCATGGTCACCCTAAACAAGCATGCAAAAATTCTCCAAAAGATTTTCAAGGTCTGATATAGTGCAGACTTAAATTAAACATGTCTCAGTCATCTGTCCTGAGAGAATTTTCTAAGCAAATATGAAGTGTCAGTAAATCCATCTTGTGTTGCACTCCTCTTCCAGATAATAAAACCCACACTGTCAAAAAACCCTCTCAATGAAAATCTCCTCGATATTTACGGTTAAGCCTCAAACACCCCTGTAAAGTATTATTATGTCTCTGCTCTTATATTCTAAATTAAATACTGAGACATAGGCAGACTCTTAAGAAATGGAGCTTATTTAAGTAGTTTCGTTGATACTGGATGCAATGGTGAACCTTCAATTCATCCCATTTTCTCAATGTAGCCCAGAATATATATTTTTAGAAATGAAATGCAATTGGACTCAAGTCTTTCTGCTTAGCATAAGATGTCTAGGTAAAACTTAAGTGATACTGATATACAGGCAGTTGGACCTTAATTTCTATGAAACTACAGTTTTCCAAATCAACAGAATAACCTTTGGAAAAACTGCAAGATTAATCCATTTCCTTTCCTTTACTAAAAGGCTCTATTTTCTCTTACTAAGAAGAACAGATAGTTCCAAGCTTATAAATATTTTACGGAAAGCATCATACTTTTTCCCTTAAACCCATCAATAAATCTTCAAATGCATGCAGTGTCCTGGTCTTTCAGAAAATGTGTTACATGAAGAAATGAAGATAAGAATAAAAGGAATGAAACAAAACAAGCTGCCAATATGTTATAACTGGTACCACCAGTCACATATAGTCCAAGGCAAAAATACATAGCTTTGTTAATCTTCAATGAATGGAAGAGGAAAAGCTGGTGGTCAGTGTTTACATATCCTTTTTCATCGTAGATAGCATTGTCCTGTTCTCACAGTAGCAGCACTACTCAGGGTCACTGTAAGGATACTAGATGCTCTCCTTAATAATATGTAATATGCTTGAGGATATGCAATATTCGTTTTCACAGAAATGTGTTGTGATAGTTAAAAATGTACAATTCAGAGAGGCAAATGGCCTGTCCATTGCATATTAAATCTCTGCAGATCAATTTTTTGGCTTGCTTGCTATGTAAATGTAATAGTAATAGTATCTGACCATTAAAACTGGTGAAAAAAAAAAAAAAGCTATTCACATTTTATACTGCACACTTCTTTTTTTCATTGTAGGGTATTTTGTAAACAGTCTAAAAAAAAAAAAAAGTCAAAAAGAAGCCTTGAAAGAAAACATTGCCTTAATGGTTACTAAAAGAGAAATTAACCACAAATGAAAGACATTCTGCCTCATGCAGGCCAAAACATTTCATTCAGGCAGATGCAGCTTTATCAGTGAAGCTGGTACATCTTTAGTGCCTTCTTCTCAGACAACTGAGTATGGTGCATGCTCCTGTGTAGCAGGATATGACTGAGGCTGTGAGCTCTGCACCATCATTTCCCTGTGCTCATGCCCCTCACCAGCTCCTCTGGCAGGCTGTACTGGCTACTTTATACGAGTGTCACTGACTTCATGGTGGAGGGGTCATCCTCAGAAATAATGGTCCTGACAAGGTTGCTAAGATTAGAATAATTTTCAGCAGGCTGCTGCAGTTTCTGCAGGAGTCCACACCAACCTCTTGGCAGGAGAATTAGGGTGATGGAAACCCAGGCCTTGCTGCTGAGAGGCAATAAGTATTGAATTCCTACAGTAGTGGACGTTTGCTTATTTAGCTAATCTAAGTATTAGAAACCCATAATATTTAGGTAGCTAATTTAACAGACACAGATCTTATGATAATTTTCAACTTTGTCAGTCTTTTAAAAATACCTGATTACCTGCAAAGAACAGTGGTGATGACTCACTATTTTTAATAATAACAAAGCAAAAGAAAATTTGCCCTCATACATAAATACAGTCAAGAAAAGATTAGGAACATAGCAGTTGCCACACTGGCTCAGGCAAAGTTGCATGTAGCCTTATCACTCTGGCAGTGACCCAGATCAGTCACCTAGCGAAAAGTACACAAACAGGACAGCCATGCTCACCTCTTTCCCCAGATGTAGATTTATGCTTGAGCAACATTAGCAGCCAAGTCTTTTTTGTTCCACGACTGCACCCAACTTCCCTTTGGACTTGCATAACATTTATCACCCAGAACATCCTCCAGCAAGAAGCTCAGCACCTTAAACACACACTCTATGAAAAGCCACATCTGTTCATTCATTATGAACTACCTGCTAACTTCCCTTCTTAGCCATCCGTCCTTGTATTGAAAAAAAACACAATGCCCTAGTCACTCCTCTTTGCACTCACAAACTCATATTTGATATAAATAATTTAAACTTTCAGTTTTCAGAAAAGGCTGAAAACATGATTGAAACTTTTTTGGTGTAATATCGTATCTATTTTTGCCCTTGATATGAGAAAAGAAGAGCCTCCACTAGGATGAAGAAGAGACTGCAGAGCAAAATCAGTCACTGTAGGGTTGACTCTTCCCTGGTGGAGGACTGACAGATGCCAGTGCATGGATTTTCCTGCTGTGTAGTAGGTTGTTCTAGTCAGAAAGATAAGAAAGAAAATGATACAGCTGCCCAGTGAACTTTTTAAGGATCGGACCAAACCAAAATGTCTGCATGTCTACAGTATAATACTTTTTTTTTTTTTTTTTTAAATTTATTTAGTAACCTTAATTTTTATACACTGGAATCAGCAGTGAAATACTTAACACTGATCACAGTTTAACAGCTGTCACTAAATACCTGAGAACATATTGGCACAAAGGAGACATTTCACAGTGGTCAGCACCATTTATTCAGACTTTAAGCAAACACAGGCAAATATCACTTTTTTGATCTAGACCTGTTTAAATTCTCTTCATAGTTATCGGGATTAGAAATTTTAGACATAACTAAGCTGAGGATACTGGAAGAGAATCAGGTTTCTAAATCAGTAGACACTCATATATTTCTTATAGATATAAGTAATAATATGATAAAATGGAAACCTGCTACATATCAGTTGGTCATTATTGCTCAGTATCTCTGTTTACAAACCAATGAAGTTTGAAGCATCAGGCCTGCTGATATCACTTATATGAAGAATTGAAGTTAAGAAAACTGTTAAAAAGAATTGTGCAATTTGAACATGTACCTTTGCAAAAGGCTTGCATAGACGGCAAAATGAAGCTATTAAACCTACTTACAAGAATTTTTTTATTACTAGGTTATCTTTCCCTGCTCCCTCCAGTAAATAACAAGAATGGAGAACTGAAGTCTGCTTGTAAGAGGAACAATTATGTTGAATTGTCTGAAGAACATGGTGAAGTCAACAGAATGTGTACGGGACCTGCTGTCCTCAAAATCTCTAAATTCTGCCTACTTAGACAAATGTACTAGAAACATTTTGGGCAAATAGGCAATTTTTTAAAGTGTGTGCCCTACAGCTGTTATGTTAATATATTTTGAACCAGCAGTTCCAAATGGTTTGGACCGTATTGGTGACATGTACTTTAACATTATGGCCCAAGCAAACAATTTTTATTTTATTGTAACAGTTCCATGAACATATTTCTATGGGTTGTATTAGAAATTTTACCACTGTTTTGCAGACTGGCTATTTATATATATATATACGTCATAGGGACTGAAATTACCACTGTTTTCTTGGCAGTGACTGCTAGCTGGTGCCTTTCTTGCATTGTTTTGCAGAACTTCATCACAAGTGACATCCTTCAATAAGACCAACACACACAGTCACGCATTATACTGTGCATTACCTATTGAAAATAAATAAGGAGTTTATATATATTCAGTACATTGTACCATTATAGCATGTAGTAATGAACACTGAAAAATCTTAATCTCAGCAAGCATTGTCTATAACTCAGAAAGAAAAACAAAACAAATAAAAAAATACAAACAACCAACCAAACAAATAAAAACCCTGGAAGAATCTATGTAATTAAATTGATTTGTAAGGAGTCTCAACGGTTTGCTATTTGAATAGAATAAAATGCTTACCTTAGTTATGGTAATTATTTGTTCAACATTTCAACTTTATTCTTATAATGAAATAAAATTATTCAGCTGAGGAAATGGCATGTTTCTGATCTACTTGCACTGCCTAAATGATGATGTAGTTTTCTATTTCTTTATGGTGACGAAGTGGGGCACTTGGGGCTTTTGTACAAAGGCAGGTTTAAATTCTTTATTAAACAAGTCCTGACACATTCCAATGTATTTTTGTGGAAGGTATCTTGTAGAAAGATTGTCTTTTATCTGATTCCTCATTTGCCAATAGTTGATGGCCTGGCCAAGTCTAATTCATGGGTCATACGCATATCTTTCGGTCAGATGTTAGGTCTTATTTATATCAAAAACATATGTAGGATTTATTGCTTTATTATGAAGAACTATTAAATATTGCATTATTTAGATCCAGAGCACAAATAATCCTTATGCTCTGGGCCTTTTCATATCATTTAATTTCACAATCAATCTAATCCCACCCCAACAACAAATGCTCTGACAAATGAGTAATTAAATAAAATCCTAGATGCGACACTACACCTAGTTTCCTCTATAAATACCTTATGCTAAAGATGAGCTTTCCAGAGAGTTTGGAAGAAGACGAATACAGACCTTAGTGGATCATGCAGGAGATGATCCATTAAGATCCAATAATCTAGAGCTCAGAAGTTAATCATGAAGTGTATTTGGCCAACTACACCTTCTCATGTCAATAGCGGTGCAGTGGTTCAGCAATACCAAGTGCAATAGCAAGAAATAGGTTGTTTAGACATCTAAGCACTAAATTACTCAGCTTAGAAGTGATAACAACTGTTGTTCTGGCATATTACTTAAGAGAGAGAACATGGTAAGGTCTTATTTCCCAAATTCTTTTGTTATTTGGGTCTGTTATGTGGTGTGCAAGAAGGTGAGACTGAACTCTGCAATGACAGCAAGAGATTGTGCTTTGGTGGCCACCTGAAGGCAAAGGAAATTGAATTTGTTTATAGGTAGCTAGAGCAGAAGGAGGTCAGTATATTCACCTGTGGTACAAATCATGTCAGCCTGGTTTGTTAATATCAATATGGCCCCTTGCCATCTCTGTCAGCCATTTATCATTTATCACCATTCAATCTGGATTGATTCATACATCCCTCCTACAAAATATCATACAGCTGCGAGTAGATCACATCTAGTTGTAATCCACACTAAGTAGACCTTATGACAGGAGAGCAGTTGCCCACAGGTAAGCATTAACTTCTGCAAGAGAACAAAACCAAAATAATGTAAGAACCATAGTGTTGGTAACTTGGTCCTTCTGCTACCAGGAAGAGGTGAACTGGTCATAAAACTTCTCTTCCACATTCAGATTCCAATCAGAGAATCCAATGAAAACCAAAAGCCAGAGTTACCTTGGCAATTTAGAGTCAAGACTTTCACCATGGAATGTCAAGAGCTTTTATGAGAAGACAGCTTAATCTGTTCCTTTTCAGGAGAAGCACTCCACTGTCCAGCTACCCTAAGTATGTGGCCTTCACAGTCTGGTAGTTCAAAGAGGTTCTAGAAAAGGCATGAGGATTCTGAAAAGGTGACTCAGTGTCTGGAGTCTTTCCAGTGCTATTCTCAGTAAAGTATAGATCTGAGGTACATAACCTACAAAATAAATAAACGAGGAAAATCCCACTAATGACCACTTGGAGCAGTCTTCTAAATCAGAGTTTGTGAGCAGCAAAAGAAACCATTCCTGACGTTGTGAGACACTAATGCACATGATATTTCCTCTGACTATTCATCTGCAAGTCTACAAGGAAGAATAAAAGACAATGACTAATTGTAAGGAATCTCAAGATAACATCATACTAATACTGAAGCCATAGCAGTATGGAAAAAAATGTTCCCATTCACCATTGTAGTCATTTGTCAAGCATATGACTTTGATAAACAGATAAACCTTACAGCACTGTTTCATGGCCAGTGAATTTGGGATTTCCTGAATTAACTAAATTACAAAAAGAAAAAGATTGTCTCAGAGGAAACTCTGCCTCTGGTGCTCAGAATGCTATGTATGGCTTGATAGCAGAAGCATTATACTGTACCTTGATTGTAAACATCAATCATGAAGAGTACTAAATGGAAATTGGAGCTGATATTCATCCTGTCTAAAAGCACCAAAACTACATTAGTGAAGAAAAGTATCAAAGTGGCAGCTTGTATTATTGTTCCTTGATCTGGATTAATGCAGTCTTGTAGTCCTGCCAAATGGTAGCAGCCAAATGGCTCCTTAGATAAGAGTTAAATAAAAAGAGTAACAAACATGTGATAACTTTAAGACTTCTCATGAACAGCTGTTGAATTTGTAATTCCAGTTTTTCTTTTATTCACAAACCCTCAAGTATTCTCTGACTACTAGGTAAGTATGTACTGAAAAGAAGCAATATATCATTTATATGATATGGATGATCCTTGGTACAGTTGCTTAATTAAACAGTAAGGTTTACACAGGCACAGCTCAAGGGACAAAGCTCTGTTTGATTTAGATTCTGGCTATCAGACTGCCATCAGAAACTAGAAAAAATATACTTAAGCTAACATCTCCTTTTTATTAGATGGTAGGCATATCAGTCATAAGGTGTATTCACTGAGAGGCCCTAGAGTCTGAAAACTCATTTTCTATTTTTTGGCAAGCAAAATTAGAAAGAATTCACCTAAGGGTTTTCTGATAGGTTTGTGCATGAATCCTGCTCACATTTTTATGTCGGGTATAGTCTCCCAAGTAAGTGTAAGCTATGCATTTTATAATGGGAGAGTTTTATGTATAATTTATCACTGAAGTGCTATGTAGCTGAAGTCTTTTGATACTACCATGTCAGGATAGCCATACTGGCTAAAACTTGAAAGAACAAAATAGGGACCTCTGTAGCTAAAAAAATTCTACACACTAAAACCTGAGCTAAAAAATGCAGATTTGCTAGGTAGCACAGGTGCAAGAAGAGATCTGTAATGTACTCCTTAAGAGGTTGTATAACATGTTATTGATCCAAGTCTTAAGTAAAACCAATTGATACCTTAGACACATGCTTCTATTGCAGAGAATTTCAGGGCTGTTGGTCCTCATGTAGGAATACTTATATTATCCTCTTAAACAGGGAATATAAGTATTCATAATATTGCTTATATTTGCCACTGTAAGCTGACTTCATAACTATAAAGAAATTTTATTGGAAATGATTAATTTACTGTCTACTTAGAGATTAAATCTTTCTCTTACTTGCCTCTGAGGATTTTATAAGCTATGGAGGGCCAAACTAGGTCATCCCTAGAAGCAGTTTAAAGGTGCTGAGAAAAGTAAGATATTCTGCTTGAATGCCTCAATGCTAAAGTTTTGTTCTCACTTTTATCCAAGTATTTCAATTAAGCTGAAATATGAGACTATAAAGAGACTTCAAAAGGTCTTTTCTTAATTCATGAAAGCTTACTAGAAAAAATATTTGAAATGTAAGCATGATATTTCTCCATATATATTAAAAGGCTCTGTTCACATTATGCAGTTATAATATTATTCAGTGTAACTTCAAACAAGTGTCTGCAGGCTCCTCTGGAAAGCCCAGATACAACTACAACTGATTATGAAAGTAGTTAGGGATACAGTGGCCACACAGCATGATATTGGCTCAGAAACTTGATAAATACCGGGTTAGCAACATGTCAATTGATCATTTTCCCCTAACAAGAAATAAACCAAACAAAAGAAAAAAAAAGAAAAAAGTAAAAATAAAAGATTGCACAATGTTGTTTTCCTTTGCCTTGTCCACACTATTGTCTGGTTTTCTGTAGGCAACTACAGAAATGACATTAGGGTGATACATTGATTGGCTGGAGTAAGCCTTTAAGCCATTACTCAGCACCAGAAAGCTCCTTTACTAGCAAACACTTAAATGAAAGTCATTCCAGATATTATATTGGTACAAAGGGGTATCGCACTTGAACTCAGTCAAAAGGCTGTGAAGATCAGCCTCTTACCATGCTTGTATATGTGCACTGACTGGTTCTTCCTATTCCTCTTTTTTTTATTGCCACCCATGGGTTAGTGATGCCATTTCATAGGAAAGTTTTTTCTTGCTTCTGGAAAGGTAATATGAGGATTTGCCTGAATTTTCTCAGATCCTAGTGATGCAAACACAGTTAACTGTAACGCCATCCGGGGTATGGATATGAGGCAGTTCAAATGCATTTGCTGAGTGTATATCAGATAAACGGCTCATGAATTGATTAATTGCTGCCATTGCATCTGTTGAGAAGAATTATAAAACCAGGTAGAATTCCTGAAATTGCTAAATAAAAGTTACATCATTCAAAGGTATTGTTCAATTACTCTAATGCATTTTTAAAGAAACGTCAGATTCATTCTAAGAGCTTCTTTGATAGTGCTGATAATACTGTGACTAACCAGGCTTTTTACAAACAGACTCAGCAGTTTGCAGTCATCTAAGGGTCACCACACATACTAGGGGTGTCTGATAAAAGCTGTGGTGAGGGATTTATTTATACCAACAAGTTACTCATCTAAGGCTATGTAATTTACATTTGTTTTAGGGTTACAGTCATCTATACATCTAAATACACTTGAAATGTTGATTTCCTGATACTTGCTTGGATACTATCCGATGTGATATTCTTATTTTGTGATTACTTTTATCAGGATACAACATTAGAAAAGCCAATGATGTCTTCCTGATATTGAGGAGATCTTGCCTTTCTTTTCCTGCCTTGCACTCCTCTTACAAAAGCTATGTTTAAAAATGAACAAGGAATTTATTAATGCTCCCAAATATTCAATGGTACAGAAATCTTTCAAAGAAAAGTTAAGGATCTCCAAAAAATGGTAACATGCTGACATTTAACATAGGATGAAAAAGAAGTGTGCACAGAAAGAGGAACTTCAGAACTGAATTTTAAACTGAGCGAACGTGGATCTTCATTGTTGGTAAAACTAAAGGAAATTGAGAGAGCTATCTAAGGAAAAACAAACAAACAAACAAAACAGAACAAACAACAACAAAAAAGCATAGCCCATATATCTATTGTCTGCTATTTCCCTAATTAGAAATACATTAGGCAGCCATGAAGAAACAGAGGGAACGACTACTGATCATTTTAGCCTTACAACTAAAATTTGCTTATACAGACCAGCATCACTAGTACAGGTTTTCTCTGAAGACACCTTTAAATAAAGCAGTTCCTGATCTGCAGCTCTAGGGATGCCAGTAGAGCTGTGTAAGATTGTGTTTCAGTGACAGTAAATCTGGGTCTGAGGTGTTTGCAGTGGACTGTGTGGTGCAAAGTGCTTAGGCATCTTTCAATACACATTTCTTTAATTCTGCCAAGTTTCCTCTCACCTATCTTTGGGATCATGATTACTTAACAGGGTAGTGCAGCTCTGAACCACTTCCATTTTTTTCCTGCATCTCACTAGGATCTCAGCTAATGGTATTTGAGTGAAATCAGATAGTACCTGAGAGATATTCTAGGTACTGGAGACATCTCTGACCCACGAATTAGGGACCCTGGCTTTCAGACTTCTTGGTGGATGAAAATGGGCTACTCACTTCATTTAGCAGAAATTATCTTCCCTGAATGTAAAAAAGATGCAGTAGTGAGAAACTATGCATAGTTACTGTATGTAAAAAAAAATATAGAAAGAGTTCATTCGTAAAACGAAGCAAGTGAAGACATTATCATGAATTATGAGCACAGGTGTCTGGGGGACATATGACTTATGCCAGAGCTTTAAAGTCTTAAACAGCTAGAGAAGCTCTTAAAAAGCTGGAGTGGGGAGGTGCTGCAACAGCAGCAGCATTACATTCTCTGGGAGAGAGAATGAAGCAGGTGTCTTGCCTGGATGAAGAAGCTTATAGGGCTCAGGATTTAAGCACGGTCTATGTCCCATCTGTTTTCTCTGTATCTGAAACTGTAAATAATATTTCAATTTGAAGGAGCTGCTGAGCAATCATTTCAATTGGCCACTACCTTAGCTGGCAGACAAAAAAGAAACTGAAAAGCTCTTACTGTTGCCTAACACATTGGGGGCTGTTGTGGAGATCTTTCTAAGATGATAAGTGGTTAGGCTAGGGAGGGCACCACCATCTCAAAGAAGGAAAGTAGGCCTGTTAGAAACTGATTAGAAAATACAGTTTTCTATACAATGTTGATAACTTCACCCACAGTCACCAATGATGCTGCATGTTGCAGTGAAATCCCCAGTGCTGACGTGGGTGCTTTATTTTCGGTTCGGGTGAGGTACAAAATGAGGTGAGGTAGATGCTTAAGGAGGGATCCCCAACAGCTTGCACCCTGGCTGACCCAGTAACAAATGCTGAGGAAAGGGCTTCAAAAGAGTTTCAAAACCTCCTGGGCTTAGGGGCTTTGAAGAAGCTGTTATTTGCAGCCAAGTGAAGCTGACGTGAGTCCCTGCAGTCAGGACAGCAAGCACTGGGAGTTCACCAAGCACTGAGTGCAACATAGCTGATTTGGAGTTTTTTTTCTTTGTGTTTTGTTGAACTGACTTTCTAGAGTAAGTTGCCTACACTCTGCCTTGCAATATAACAAATCATTTTAATCTTTGAGGTGCTACACAAAGTAAGTAGTCTTTGCAGAGCCTCTGCAAAATGTGTTCGGTTGCTTGGTCACTACTGATATGAGGGCACTATGCAGGTTTTGGAAAGGAAATTTAAAGTCTTGATTTTACCTGAGGAACAAACAAGGTAGGGAGAAGGTTAGAAAACTAGTTAAATCATTAACCATTATGCTTAAAATAAAGACATAGTCCTGTATTGACCAGATCAAGATTTAGCCTTGAAGCATCAAAATATATAATTTTAGCTCTATTTCTGACAGTCTTTGCCAGTAAAAACTTGTTTTTTATTAATGAATATCCCACACTGTAAAATATGTATATGAATTTTGCATTAGAAACCATTTTTTTTCTTCTGTGAAAAGAGTAGGAAAATAATAATACAAGCAATGATTTGATTTCATTTCAGCAGCTCCTTTACTCTGTTTATATATCAGAATCATAAAACAAGTTCTTGTTCTGACCTTGTAAAGAGTTGTTGCCGAAGATTGAATGTCTTCTTTTTGTTTTTCATAATGATTGTAAAATTGGCCAAACCATTTCTAAGACATAAGCATTTGGATTCACTCCTTCAGATACTTTCAGATATCCTCGCTGTACTTTTGTATTTGACCCTCTCTGAGTGAACCTCCAATTTAATCAACAGTTTTCTGATTAAGCGAGTTTTTTTGGGTGGATAGTGGGAGTTTCTCCTCCAGAAAATCAGGGCTGAGGTCTCCCAGCCCACTTCTCCTTTTCCCTGCAGGGCTCCCAGACTCCTACTCCAGTCTGTTCACTCCTGCACATCCCTCGCACCAGCACCAGCACTTGCACAGCTCTGCAATTGGTGGCTTGTCAAGATGATCTGGCTGAAAACTAATACATTTTGTTTGTGCATAGGGTTCATTTCAGCACGGTCTGTGGAGCCCAGAAAGACCTATCATTAGCACAATGGAAAAGTAGGAGAAGTCTGCCAAGAAATTCGTGTAAGTGCCTTGTGATACTAGAACTGAATTTCAGATAAAAATTACTTTCATACTTAGTGCCAATGCTAAATAGAAAAATGCTTTCAGAAGAGTTAATGTATTGCTGTCACTGGATCTCAGTGTGAAGCACCTTCTGGGTGGTACATGTTATGTTTTGGCAGGGCTAAAGCTTCTGAACAACTATCATGAATAAAGCCATTTGTACAAGAAAAAAATTAGATTTTTCCTTCCATAAAATGTGGTTAAAGACATTTATCAGCTCTCACTATATACGTATTTAGCAAGGGATTCATAACAATGAAGATGGCCCAGACTTAGGAGAATGCTTAACTTCAAAGATTCAAAAAAATGAACCTGAATTTAGTGAATTTAGTGAAACATTTATAGTTGAGGTGAATATTATTCATAATGAGCTTTGGTAAAAGAATTCAAATGCCTGAAGCCATACCAGGACTTTGATGAACTAGAGTTTTAAGCTGAAGTTTAGATTTGAAGGATCAATCAATACATCACAGTCATCTACAAAGAATTGACCATTAACATCACTCTTTTTTTTTTTTTTTCCTGTATTCACTGTATATTTTCCAAGCCCGTGATTTAAAAGGATGAAGGTCTGGTCCTACATCCTTTTTCCTTTTAATCAAGACTAGCTTGAAAAATTCTTATCCCCTTCCTCCCCCAACATCCTCACATGCCTTAAACTTCATTTTATCTACAGAAGCAACTATATTATTATGAAAGCCTTTGAGAAATACAAGAATGTAAAATTTTTGATCACTTAAGTGATCCAGTTTAGAAGTTAATGCCATAAGCAGCTGCAACCAGGACAAGTACCAGCTTCAGGAGGGAATAGGAACAAATGTTGCCTTGAAACTTATCTTGTGATTATAGGCTGAATTTGAATAATAAGAATGATTTATGAGCCCATAATTTGTCATCCTCATTTAAGAGATATAAAAAGTTGTGAGTGCACTTCTACTGCTTATGTGTGTGAATGATTAGTTTACGTGTAAATTGAAGGCTGGCTGTGGGTTCCTTTAAAAATGATGCCTTAAGCATAGATCCATAGAATCATAGAATGGCTCAGGTTGGAAGGGACCTTAAAGATCACCTAGTTCCAACCCCCCTGCCATGGGCAGGGACACCACCCACTAGATCATGTTGCTCAGATCCCCATTCAAGCTGTCCTTGAACACTTCCAGGGATGGGACATCCACAACCTCTCTGGGCAGCCTGCTCCAGTGCCTCACCACCCTCATAGAAAATAATTTCTTCCTTGTATCTAATCTAAATCTACTCTCTTTTAGCTATTTGTCCCCTTGCCTTATCCCTACACTCCCTGAGACACTCCAGGAGAGTCCTTCCCCAGCTTCCCCGTAGGCCCTCTTTAGGTACTGGAAGGCCGCTACAAGGTCTCCCCAGAGCCTTCTCTTCTCCAGGCTGAACAACCCCAACTCCCTCAGTCTTCATAGTAGAGGTGCTCCAGCCCTCAAGCATGCCCTTTATGCAAGATTCTGTGCTGAAAAGTTTCTGGAAGAACAATATTGGAAGAAAAGTGTGGTGTAGAGTTTGTTACTTTCAAATCCAATATATTTTATGTACTACTTAAAGGTAGTGCTTTTGCTGTCAGTAATACAAATTCAGGATACTTCTAAAAGTGACACTAGTGTTTTCAGCAACTATGAGAACTGTGCAGCTGAAATTTAGGGCTAAATTATGGTTCATAGATAGGTCTCTTGGTGCCCCTCTGACTAAGGAGCTGAAATTTCCCCAAGGCTGATGTATCACTGACTGGCAGAGAACTACGACCAATGTACTCCAACACACATTGAGTTTCAGGGGTAAAACTATCTGTTTCTCCCAGCTGATTTGCATTGCATCTTGTTGACATAAGAAATGGAAAATGTTAGTTGATTCTCAGCATACCCAGAGAACCACATACAGTTAAAAAATCAGAATATTTATACTTAGTTACTTTATGTTCCAAAATAGCCATGCGACCTTGAATTGACAAAAAACTGTGTAGGGGGTTGGGGGTTGGTGGGTGGGTGGAGAAAAGAAGCAATTCAAACTGTAGGAAGATCAAAAAATATGAAGTTGTGTTTTTTGTAGAGGTTGCTATTTTCTTCCTTTTGAGGAAGGATTGAGATCAGCTGTGAGTGGTGTCATTATCTACAATTCTTTTAACAGCAGCAAGGAGAAAAGCTGCCAAAGCATTTAAAATTAATTCAATCAGGCTAAGAGGAATATGTCAAACTGACTTCTTTGCCTGCAAATTACAAAATTATCTGTAGTTAAAATTAGTTTCTAACCATCTTGGGGAGGGAATAGATGAGTTCTTAAAGATGCTGTGTGGTGTGATGAGGGTGTGATGTAGGCTGGGTCCATCGGCATTATTTCCAAAGTCAGTTGCTGTTGGTAGAGCAGCTGAGGTGTATGTGTGATAACCTCTACAAGACAAAAGAGACAATAATAGTTACTGTAAACTGTGAATAGTAGGCTATTAAAACAAAGAAAGAAAATAGTCACTGGATTATATTTCCTTTACTTTTTTTTTTTTTCTCTTCAAAATCAGCATAGCATAGCCTACTTAACTCTTGCATACACTAAACCTAATTTTTTGACTTATTACTACTAGCTAGAAATGTCAATAAAATTTCCCTCAGCAAATTTGGTTTCAGTCACATTTATCTTCTGATTACTGTCCTTCAGCAGGGGAACCATTACAGTCAATTACATTGTTATCTGACTCAAACATGTGGACAGCTCAGTCAGTGACTTTAATTACTTTCTCATCAAAGCCATGTTGGACAGTCTCTGAAATTTCTTCAGTGCCTCCTAGGACATCTTAAAGGACAAATGATTTTTGCTTCCCGTTCCTCAAACATGACAGGAAATCTTTTAGTTTAGTCATCTCAAGTCGAGTTCTACAAAAAAAAAATTATGTATGCCTGAACTGGCAATGGGTTACGACTCCTTGAGATCTGACAGGCATTGTACGCCCTTAACTTCTTGTACTATTTTCAGAAACAATAGGTAAAAATGCACATCTTCGCTCACTGAGTCTGAAATCAATATGTTAACAGAATCCTTTTGTTAAATTAGTCCCTTCACAATGCAAAAATGTTTTCAAATTGTCTCCACTGGAATGGAGATTCACAAGATCCCAGATTTAAATGCTGATTAACTGTGCTCTGCCTTAGTCTTGCCACAACTTCAGTGTGGAACACATATGTTTTTTCAGACAAATTAGGACTTTTGGCCCTAGCTGCAACTGCCAAGACACCAGTCTGCAGGATTAATTTCTAGTTTTCTCTAGAAATGCAAGCTGCCAAACCAATAAAAAAGCTCAAATGCAAGCTGCCAAACCAATAAAAAAGCTCAAACTGTTCATAGACTATTTTGAATGTACAACAAATAGTGTAAATTCTTCATAATATTACTTAAGTGCTTCTTATTATTACTATAGTTCATGAACATTTGGATAAAGAGACAAAGAGGATGCAATTACTGGATGTCATATCATAAACAGAGGGATGTTGCATTATTATTGTAGAAAGAAGGGCTGATACCTATAGCAGATGCACCTCTTATAAGTGCATCTCAGATGCACTCAATTCCCCTATGGGACTACAGTTTAAGATTTTCTATCGGGCACACGTCTTTCCACAGAAGAAGGTGTACTGCAAGTGTTACTGATGCTTTCTTTTTTACAGCTGCAGATGTCAGTCCATGCTTTCAAGGAGCGGACATTTGAGCCAATGTTTGAATAAAAATAATAATGGACTTAGAGTAAAATTCCATGAAATTATACCCTAAATACTGTTGCCTTTAAAACAGACAAAACTGCAGCTGTTCATATCATGACGAACAAATTTAGACACATGCAATCAGGATGAGAACTGCTCAGAGATGTGATAACTCTGATTGCAGAGGGGCAATTACTCCTCTAGGGTTTCTAGAATCAATGAATCATTCAGGTTGGAAAGACCAGGGTCACCTAGTAAAACTCCATCTAAAGCAGGATCAACACTGAATACAGGCCAAGCTGTTCACAGCTTCTGAAGGTCTCCAAGGAGGGAGGGTTCTCATCCTCTCTGGACAACCTGTTTCATGATTAATTCTCTTCTTGGTGATTTTTTTTCCCCCTGTATATACAGTCAGAATATCTCCTGTTTCAATTTATGATTGCTGTTTCTCATACTCCTGCTGTGCAACAGAAAAAACTTCATGGCAAAAGGTGGGAGCCATATTTCCTACACACTTGCCTAAATATCTCTCCTACTGGCTACTGTCAGAAATAATTTATTGGTCTAGCAGAACCTTTAGTTTGATCAAATGCAGTGCCTCATGTTCCTATGACAGAACCTCCATTATATTTCTATATAGACTACTGAATATTATTTAGTAGTTCAATTTTTTTAACCTATTTTTTTTTTCTGCTTAGAGATGACTGATGAAACATTCAGCAAAAAAAGGATCTGATCTACAAAGTGAAGTGAGAGGTTACAAAAATTAAGGCATTAAATACCTTATACATTACAATTTAGAAAATTGAATTTTCTTGGTAAAACAACACATGGAAAACATCAGTTAACAACAGAAGCTGGTGAATTATGGAGCAGGAGTCAGGAATAGAAAATGGCATTGAGATAGGGCAGGCAAAAAATGTGCAGGTGTCAAGTGTGCATTTATTAGCAGATGTGTCACAATTATTCTGAGCTGGAAAGTATCTCCTACCACATCTAGCACCCTTGCATCTCTGCTCTTATACAAACATGTAGGAAAGAGAATAAACTAGCAGCAGTACGATAGAGGTGGGAATACGTGATTATAACCACCCCCACCCTGGGAGGAACACAGACGTTGCTGAAAAAACAACAGGTTCAGGCCTGTAGGATTGCAGCTTGGAGATGATGTCAAAGCTGTTGAAATTAGTGACTTGACTAGTTTATTAACATATGAGCTGGAAGCATGTGAACCATAAGGGTATGGGTAGTGCAATAGAGTACTATCACATAACAAGGAGGTTGGTTCAATGGAACTTGCTCAAACAGAATCAGGAATTGAAATGGGCCAGTATTAAGTTTACAATTGGAACACACCATCTTTGTTTCTTCACATAGAATTCACATTGACTAGCAGAGTGAACTCAACTGTACCATTTAACTGTGTCAAATCCCTTTTGGAGCTTATGTTTCATGTGGAGGCAAATGGGACACCCGGATTTCTCAACTAAGACTTAAAGAGAAAGTGTTGCACTGTTTTTGTCGACTGTTCTTTTGTAACCTCTGCCTTAATCTCTATACTTAGGATTTTAGACTACCAAAAGTGCTATAAAGCCCACTAGTTCTCTAAAGAAAACAATTTAATTTGGGACAAGTTTGAAGGGACAACCTTCAAAAAATAGCTGAAACAGTTGTTCAAAATTAGAGAATGCTCAAAAAAACTTCTAAGTCATTGTTTCTTGGAAGCATAAAGTAAGTAGTAAACACACTTTAGAAGCATAAAGTAAGCATGGCAGATCTTTTAATCTTTTTAATTCCTTAATTTAAAACTTTTAATTTGCTATATAAGACAGATTTATTTATTCATTTATTTAATTATTTATTTATTTTGGCAGGGTTCTGTTTTTGGCTTTTATTAAGGTTGGTGCATGGAAGAACATATGCTTTTGCAGTTATAAAAAGTGTAATCATTAAGGCACTGGAAATTTGTACATATTTCACAGTTGTTTGGTGGGCTTCCTTTAAAAGCCCTAATAACCTTTTCCTCCAAGCTTTCTCTGTTTACATTCCATTTTCACTTGAGAAGAGACTGTAACCTACCACATGAATGCAGAGTACAGCAAAGACCAAGAGATTAACAAAATACAAATCCTACTTTATTTACTGTAACTACATGCACTAAACAGTCCAGGGACAAATTATTTGCTGTAAACATGTCATCTACACTTTGAATGCGCAACCAGTTTGTGTAGGAAGCTGCAGTAAACTTCTACAAAGACATGACAAGCAATCTTCATATGCATTTACATGCGATTTAAGGGATTTCAAGAATTAACATTTAATATATTCATCAGTGGAGACACTTAGACTGGTTTAATCAGTCACCACCCTTCCTGCCCTGAACTGGTTCCCATCTCCACACCTCCCCCGCTGTACTCATGACACATGTGAAAACACAGTCCTGCAGCAAACTGGATCACAGCAGACATCATCCAGCACAAAATAAAACTATTTTTGTCCAGGTTATTTTTCAGTAGAATCAGTTCTCCACAAACACATAGTGGCTTTTTTTATTTTTTTTTTATTTTATACAGAACTGTGGTGTGACCACTTTTGGAGCACATTTGGGCACATCTTAGGACATATGGAGAAAAATATGGTTGGGAACAGTCAATGTGGATTGACCAAGGGTAAATCATGCCTAACCTTGATTGCCTCCTATGCTAAAGTGACAAGGTTATTGGACCAGGGAGAACAATGGATGTCATATACTTTGATTCTACAAGGCTTTCAGCTCTTTCTCCAACAGCACACTTGTACTCAAGACAGAATGTTAGAGGCTGGAGTAGTGGAAAACTGGGTGGGTAAAGAAATTGGTTGGTTGGGCTGAGAGGATGATGGCTAATGGGCTGTTCTCTACCTGGAAGCTGGTGAGAGCAGGGCATCACAGGGACCCCTGTGGTTGCAGACGCCTGTCACAGGGTATATCTTTGTCAGTCACTTGAAGGAAGTGACAGTGCCAGGGTCTTCACAAAGGTTCAAAGTGGGAGGAAGAGAAGAAATGGATTTAAGTTGAAACAAGGGAGGTTCAGACTGAATGTAACAAAACACTTTCCCCATGAGGACAGTGAGGCAGTGGCACAGGCTGTCCAGAGCAGTTGTACAGTCCCTTGTCCTTAGAGATTTTCAAGACCTGACTGGAAAAAGCCCTGAGCAGACTGCTGTGATCATGCTTCTGCTTCTGCCTCCAGCAGAGGTCCTTCCTTCCCAGGGACTATATGATTTGCAATAGCAAGGGGGTGCTTAAACTGTCTCTGCTACTGACCAAAGATAGATTAAAGTGTGTTAGTTATCCCCAGGATTAAGCAGTCGGGACATGTTATATCAGCAAATGAAACACTGTGCTTTCAGCTTTTAGCCCACATGAAGAAAGAATACTCTAGTATCACACTCTGTACTTTAACAACTACTGGTTAAGCAACTACTAGAATTGGTGTTTGTCTCTCTGCCTCTATAACGTCTATATTTTTGTGTATTTATGTCTATGAGTATGCAAATATATCAGAGCTTGAGAGGTTTACCACAAGTGAAACCTACTCTATTTCAGAGTTTTTGTTACTGTATTGCATAAATTAGTTGTCTCAACAGTGCAGACAGTTAAATATTTAAGAATCTCTTAGAGAGGCCAGAACCGGTTATAAGGGTGTGGAGAGGTTTGTATTATGCAGCAGTTATTATCAGAAATCACAGTCAATGAGGCTGTTGTTAAGAGATACACTGGTGCTGAGTGATTGCAGTACACGTGACTAGCATGGATATATTAGGAAATAATCGGTCAGTTATGCACTTATGTATATTGTACATTGAGAGATGGATACAGTGGTGGATGTAGGAGAAAAATAAATATCAATACTTCACAATCCTGACAGACTCTCCCATAATACTTGAGGCATAGATTACCCGTGTTCCTTTCACAACATTTTGTAAGGCAGGCATGTGATCCTCACCTATTCAGATGATGAAACACGTACATTGAAATTGTCTGTCTTGCCCAGAATCACATGTTAAAACTGTGATGGAATCAAAAAGAAAATCCACATATTATGGACAGCATGCCCTATGCCTTTCTAAGCTTATCTTTCATTGTCTTTTGATGCTAAATTAGAAGGTTACTAGGTCAGAGAACCTGTTTTTTATCTGCCTGTGAGCCACAAATTACAATCTAACCTTGTACTGGTGTTATTCCTTAACACATTATCTATGTACAAATGTGGTTATCAGCATTTACCCTCTTGGGCAGTATTTGCCAATGGAACGGAACCACTGTGAAAGGTGCTGATATCCATCAGACTGTTATCCTCCTGTAATCTAGCCTTGTATGAGAAGAAAAAAGAAAAAGAGAACTTAGGAAAGGAAAATTGAGGAAACAGGGAAAGAAAAGGAATGCCATGGAGAACGCAGAAGGAAAATAAAGAACAAACGAGATGATAAAGAGAGTGGAAAAAGAAAAATGATGAAGGAGGAAAGATGAAGAAGTAGAGGAAGGAAGAGGGAGGAGAGACACAGGAAGCAGAAATAAAAGATGGAGAAGAGACAAGAAGGAAAGCAGAAAAAGAAATAAATAAAAAATAAAGCATACCAAGAGGAGAGCTGAATGTATAAGAACAGAGGTCACGTCACAGGGCTAGAATTTGATATCTGATTATTTGTAGTATCCATATAAATTTAACAAAAATACCTAAACTACCTTTGTTTCAATGTCTAATTCTATGGAATATCATGGAATATAAATGGAAAATGGCCATAATTTCTCAGTTTTATTAGAAAATTGAAAATATGAAAAGCAAAGATTAATATTAATAGCCATTGCAGGCCGTACAAAGTCCAGCCTGATCTGCATAGCATACTTTTTGGAGACGAAATTCTGTTTCATAAAACAAAATGTGGCAAGTTTATTGAATAGTTTACTGCATCTCCTAAGACAAATCCAGAACAAAGTGCTTTATTGTATAATAGGATGGAAAGTGCATCAAGTAGCAGCTTTACGATACCTTTTGTGCTAAGTTCTTGCAAAATGCCTTTGAACTTCCTTCCAGAATATACAGCAATTTTTATTTTCTGCAATACCATAGGAACAATTATTGTTATTAATATTTATTTAATGAAATCCTCATAACCTCTTTTTAAAATGCCATAACTCATTGGGAGCTTAAAACATTTATAACTCATAACTTTATAAAGTGTTTTTCAACTTAACAGAACAATTAGAATGTTAATAACAATACAGACAGAAGTGTGAGGTTTACTTTTCTCTATTCTCTACAAACCTAAGCAAATGAATCTAGAAAATGTATTTTCAAGTGAAACATAACATCATATAGGGATACTTCTGTATCCAGCTGAAAGTGAAGTATTTGCATTAAAAGAAGATTCAAATCTACTTGGCAAATTTTTTTGAAGCAGGCATACTGAGAGGAACAGAATCCATTGCATCATGGTATTAAAAAATACCAGCTCAAAATCTGGCAAATTGCAGAGATTAGTCCATTAAGAAAAAAATATGAAAGTTGAATTTAATAGGGAAAGATAAATTAATGTAATTATCTCTTTCTTGGTTTTGCTTTCTGCTACAAACATACTTTGCTCATTCTCACTCTGTCATTTTTGGACAGTAAAGCCAGTTCAGCTCTGCCTTCCCATGAAAGTCTCTTACATGTTTGCAATAAAGGAATAGGGGTCAAAATCACATATCTTTATCCATGTTCAGACAGCAGGTGGGCACTTTGTGCCCTTGCCGTAGGTTTAGTATTTCATACATACATACTATATCTCTAACTATTTCCATTTAGAAGTATCGACCACTTTCATACTTCTGGGTGAAGTATTGCCTTTCTTCTCACAAGGGCAAGGACACTGACATTGATTCTCATCAAGCTTTAATTTAAAGAGGACTAAATAATGGAAACATTATGTGCACACTTGTCTGATCTCAGCTCCACAATTCATCATAATCACAGAACATTTAATACGTGTTTTCAACTGAGAAAGCCCCTTCTTGGGGTGACTTTTTTTGGTTGGTTGGTTGGTTGGTTGGTTTGTTTTGATGTTGGCACCAGGGGATACAGTAGACAATGGAACCAAGATTAAAAAAAAAAAAAAAAAAAAAAGATAAAAAAGGTTAAGAGAAAATCCTAAGTACTTCATTCTCCTAGAGACTTTGTTGTCACTGCTTTTCAAAGGTGACCCAACATAAGCTGTCAAGGTGGGTCAGATGCTACCAAAATATAGGAATTTCATCCACTTGATTCTCATGCCTGCTGTGTGAGGGGAAGGTGTGGGATGAGGAATTATTTGTCATTCCTGAAGCACAAAAAATGAAGTCATAGAAACCTTGGAAAATCCCACAGCAAGGCATTGCTCTGAGGCTGACATTCAGCCTGATGCAATACATTTCTCCTAAGCTTAAGGTACATGGAGTAAAAATAATACACTAACACACACAAATGCCACCTCACTTGACTACTGTGAAGTCCAGGAGCATCCCAAGCCTGTTTCTGTGCACCCAGTCTTCAGCTGATGGTTATTTTTTTGTGTGTTTAGGTGGGGTGGGCATGCTTGAAAGAATTATTACCTGCTTTAATCCATGACTTCCCAGTCTGCCTGGAAAAGATCTGATTTTGATTGGGGCCATTCAGTAAATATTAAACATGGTGTTCAGTATCATTATTTTTTTATCTCCTACAATGAAACAGTGTAATTTTACATTTTAACAAGTCTACTAAAACATTCCAGCTATGTTCAGACCAGTCCTTGCTGAGCTGTGGAGGCAGCGGGCGCCCCCGGGGCAGTTGCCCCATGCTGAGCTGCCCACAGCACCCACTTGCTGCTGGGACAAAGCCGGCTAACAACCCACGGTGCTGTCACAAGGCTGACTGAAGTGAGGTAAATCTTGTATCGTCAGTGCTGGTATGATGCAAGTAGTTAAGAAATATTTGTGGCAGCAAGGTGATGACTGTCTTGCAAGGAGTCTATGGCAGGGTAGAATCACGGAGTGGCTGAGGTGGGAAGAAACCTCTGGAGGACATCTGGCCTGACCCTTGCTCAAGCAGGGCACCCAGAGCAGGCTGCCCAGGGCCCTGTCCAGGTGGCTTTTGGATGTCTCCAGGAAGGGAGACTCCACAACCTCTCTGGGCAACCTATGCCAGTGCTCCAACACACACACAGCACAGCAGTGCTTCCTGATGTTCAGAGGGTGCCTCCTGTGTTGGCACAGCTTGTGCCCATTGCCTCTTGTCCTGCCACTGGGCACCACTGAACAGCCTGGACTCACTGCAGTGCATCCCCAGTGGTGCCAGTGCACTCTCTGGACTCACTGCACTGCAACCCCAGTGGTGCCAGTGCACTCTCTGGACTCACTGCACTGCATCCCCAGTGGTGCCAGTGCACTCTCTGGACTCACTGCAGTGCATCCCCAGTGGTGCCAGTGCACTCTCTGGACTCACGGCAGTGCATCCCCAGTGGTGCCAGTGCACTCTCTGGACTCACGGCAGTGCATCCCCAGTGGTGCCAGTGCACTCTCTGGACTCACTGCACTGCATCCCCAGTGGTGCCAGTGCACTCTCTGGACTCACTGCAGTGCATCCCCGGTGGTGCCAGTGCACTCTCTGGAGTCACTGCACTGCACTGCATCCCCAGTATTGCTAGGACTTTGATGAGAACCCCCCGGGCCTTCTCTTCAGAGACAAAGATGATGAAACAGTTATTTCTCACATTGGAAGTGACTGTTTTCACTTTGGTTGATTCACCAGTAAAGTTGATTTTTAATCTGCTCTTAGTTTCAAAGGGACCTATGTGTTGATATCAGGAAAAAGAGTAAGGATACTTAGAATGGTTAAGGTTGGAAAAGTCCTTCAAACCATCTGGTCCAACCATCCCCCTACCACCAATATCACCCACCAAACCATGTCCCTAAGCACCACGTCCAACCTTTCCTAGAACACCCCCAGGGACGGTGACACCACCATGTCCGTGGGCAACCCGTCCCAGTGCCTGACTGCTCTTTCTGAGAAGAGATCTTCCTAGACAGTTCCTCTCAGGGTTCAAGAAGGAGAATGATAGGAGGAATAAAGGAGAGAAAATATTATCAGACATCAATGCATGAACTTTTCAAGGCTTGAAATAAATTTGAAAACAAAACAAAACAAAACAAAACAAACCCCACAAAATAAATAAATAAATAAATAAAAACACATGCTACCTATATTGAAAAACAAGTTAGAAACTTGAAAAACAGGCTTCAACTCACTTTAAACACTTAAAAATCAGCCTATCAAGGCCAGTTCAGTTTTACACCAAAACCAAAACAAATAAACAAATAAGTTCCTCTTTGATTCATCTTGGTCTGATTTTTCAAAAGTTATCACACCATTTATATTATACTGAAGCCTGAAAGTGTTTAAACATTATTTCATAGCTAGAGTACACAGCAGTAAGGAAGTGCAGTTTAAAAGTTACACACATCCACAGTCTGCACCATTTTCACATTATAAAGGTGGGAAAAGTGGATGACATTTTGATTACAGTCTGCAGGAGGGTGCATGTTTTGGGAATCACAAGATTGGATAAAAATATATTTAGTTATTTGTATAATTAATCACATGTACCTATATAAAATATAGACATGGATAAACTATTTATAGGTTGAAAAATCCAGTAGGTATATACACATGGTTTCACACACATGCACATAAACAGAAACGACCATATCTGATTGTCCACAAAACACTTCACAAAATGGTCACAATAATTCACAATCCAAGTGTAAAATCCACTTGCTGCTGCCTGCTTGATGATACCACTGAAAACTCACTTATCAAACGTTTCTCATTTCAGCATGTGCCATCTCAGGCAGCAAGTTGCCGACCTGAGCTGATAGGCAAGGATACAACGTCCTGGGCAGGGAGGCTCTTTCCTTGCGGGAAGCATTTTGGGTAGGCTATGCTACCGGCAGCCAGGGTTCCTGCCGGCCCCAGGGAGAGCACCATGGGGCTGGTCAAGCACGGGTTTGGCTTCCTCCTCCTCATCATGTGGCCACCCCTGATGTGGCTTCTGGAGAGCACCCATCAATCCCACCACCAAGGAAGCAGGTGTGGAGGGGTTTTTTCCTGCTCCCTTTCCTTCACATGGGTTCCGACTCCCTCTCCTGGCCTCTGGCACCACTGCACCCTTGTCCCCATCCCTCTAATCCTGTCCCAAGGAGGAAACGACGCCTCAGTGTCTCTGTTGTCCCCCACAGGCAATTAACCCAGCGGGATCAGCCAACTGCCCGAACATACTGACCCTACACAGAAATTTGAGAGTTCTGTGCAAGCTCCATGACAGCACCTATGTGTGTCAGTATGGACCTGCCTGTTGCCATTTCCCCTTATTTTTCTTCTAGCTGATATCATATGCAAGCAGCTGCAGAGAGAGGGGACAGTTCACTGCATGGGATCTGAAGGAATGTCACATTCCTTCCCTCCTATGAGGTGTGTCTGGGTATCAGGGTGATGAGACAAGCTGCTACCTTACATATTGGCACCTGCTGGCAAATGACCCTGGAATAGCAGCATCATCAGCCCCTCTGATCTTATCATGATATATTTTTAATCTGTCCAATTTAGTTTCAGAGAATATCCCTATTTCAGTTTTGCAAAATTTCTCTTTTTCTGGAATAGTCCCCGCTCAAAGGAGGTAAGACGTGGGCATTGCTTGCTGTGCATGCTGCTGCCCTAGTAAAACGAGCATCAGTTCCCACTGTTTCCAGGGAGACAGAAGGCCCTTAGAGAAGATTTATTTGGGGGTTACACAATATAACTGTAAGAAGACAAGAGTGAGTGACGCAAAGGGGCAAGAAAATGGACAGCAAGAATGGTGGTGGATGGAAGGCAATGAAGTAGAAGAAAATACCTTGATATGGTGCAGAAATATGTCTAGACTGTTGAATAAAATAGGCCAACAGTTGCATGCACTCCTATGTCTAAAGTCTCCTTTCTGCAGTCTCATCCAAACTGCCCTCTGGAAATAGACCCTGGTTCTGTACTAACTTCACAGGTATGTCAAGCCTTTGCCTGGGAGAGCACTGGTGGTCTGGGGGGACATTTTATGCCAAGTACACCACACCCTGGCCCTATTTCCTGTATGTGGGTACACAAAGATATACTGATATAGATAGATAACTAGATAGGTATATATAGATATAGATATAGATGATATAGATATAGATCGATATAGATAAAGATGTACATGTGGAGAATGGGAAAACTGACAAAAGAAGACGGAAATACAGAAACATTAATATGGAGGACCACAGAAGTCTGAACCAATGAACAAACATGAAAAAGCATTATTTGGACAGCATTCTGTTCAGGTTAATTGCTGTGGTGATGCACTGAGGTAGCAAGGCAGCTTCCCACATAAGCAAAATACAACAAAGCAGCCTTAAAGCTATGGACAGGGAAGCCACTTAAATGCATTGAGGTCTACTTATTGTTGAACATTGAACTCAAGATGCTCATAGACAAATATGAAGTTGCCAGCTTCACTCTAAAAATGAACTTATAAAAAGTTAAGCAAAATCAATGGCATTAAAAAAAGGAGGTGTGGGGTTGGGCTTACAAGGTGGCCATTGCTCAGAGATTCAGAGATACTCAGGATACTCAGAGATAGCTGGGTAGTCTGCTCATGGGAGCTGGTGGGTGATTGCCTTTGCTTCACTATATATATTTTTTCTCTTTCCTTCAGTTATTAAGCTATCTTTATCTCAACCCAGGAGTTTTCTCTCTCTCTCTCTCTCTCTCTTTTTTTTTTTTTATTCCCCTTCCTATTCTGTCCCCCATCTACCTGGGGAAAAGGGAGAATGAGCAAGAGGTTGTGTGGGTGCTTGGCTGCTGGCTGGGGCCAACCCATAATGGTAGGATTTTATCACAGTCATGTAAAACTTCTACCAAAGTTGAAGAAATGTGTTATGAATATTTTTCTGTCATGCACAGAAACATTGAAGATCTATTTAAAATACTCTTCTGTTAATAGAAAGAAAAATAAGGAGAAAGATGATTTAATGACCAACTTGACTGCACAGTTTAATATTGTAATATAACTATCCAATTATATGCCTAAATGTAAAATAAGCATACACCTCAGAAAAGCTACATTTCCTAACTAACCTTTTACCTTTATGATAGCAATGCTAATCAACATAGCCAAGTTATTTTGGAGACTGCACAGAAAAAAATTGTGACCCATCAGAAATTTCTTTTTTCCAACAGAGATTAAAACCCTTGGATACCTGAAGGCAGAGATAAATTTTCACTCCAGTTGTTACTTGTAATAAAGGCTAAGAAATAAAACAGAGAAAATGAATATTTTTCCTTATCTGAAAATTTTACTTCTCAAAATGAGTGTATTTATTGGACTGAACATAGTGTCTTTATCTTTTAATAATCTTCATGAAATTAAGTTTGTATGTACTATGCCTTTTGCTCAATTCTGTCTTTAATCTACAGTGATTCTATTAAAATTATTTTCAATTTATAAAGTCCCATTCTGTTAATGATTTCTGGAATCAGAATGGAGTGCTGCCCCTATCCAGGTGTAGTGTGTTTATGCAGCAAGGCTTTGGTAGCTGAGGGGCCGCAGGGGTGGTCTCTGTGAGCAGATCCCAGCAGCTGCTCCATGTAAGATCAGAGCCAGCTCCAGCTGGCTGCAAAGGGCCAGAGCTGATACAATAAGCGATGGTATTTTGCCTCTGTGGGACCATATATAAGAAATGGAAAAACAAACAAACAAACAAAAAACACAAAAACTAACAAACAAAAACAAAATCAACAACAACAAAAACCCTGCTGTGCAACAGCAGCTGGGAGAACAAGGAGTGAGAACCAGCCCTGCAGACCCCAAGGTCAGTTCAGAAGGAGGAAAGACACTTCGGAAACGAAGCGTCAGGGACTGACCGCAACCCCCATTCCCCATTCCCCTGCGCTGCTCCAGGGGAGGAGGTAGAAGAGAGTGGGTTGGGGGAAGGTGTTTTTGTTTTGCTTTTAGTTTTGTACAGCTCCAGCTTGTTGCTAACAGGCAATAAATTATATTAATCTCCCTATGTTGAGTCTGTTTTGCCCATGACGATAACTGTTGAGTGATCTCCCCGTCCTTATCTCAACCTGTGAGACCCTTTTCATTGTATTTTCTCTCCCTTTCCCTTTGAGGAGGGGGAGTGAGAGCGTGTTTGTAGTGGAGTTCAGCTGCCCAGCTGGGTAAAACTACCATGCCAGGATGCTGCAGTTGCCCAAGCTGTGGTAGAACAAACGGGCATTCTTTGCAAATGATAAGGAAAGTTAAAAACTTTAGAAAAATAAATCATTTTTCTCTATTAATCTAAAACAAGATCATCATGACCTATGATTTATTTTTTTTAAACAAGCTGCAGTGTTTAGGAGCACATCATTCATTTTTCAATTCCTGAAAAATTGCATGGAAAAATTGTAAAAATGTCACATTGCACAGATTCCCAGGCACTGTATGACAGTCATTATAACAGTAAATAGTCTGCTGAAGCATCCTCTTTTAGTACCAAAATTAATAATGAAATTGATTCATTTCACTCGGTCCTGGGCAACTAGCTCTAGGTTGATGGCTCTGCTTTGAGTGAGATGTTTGGACTAGATGATTGCCAGAGGTCCCCTCCAACCTCAGTTGGCCTCTGATTCTATCATTTGCTGTTTATTTTTTCTCCTAACCGTTCTGAGAAGGAATTTCAGACCTATGTTTTTTATTTGGTTTTGCACCCATTTGTTCAAGGCAACCAAACCTATAAACTTTTATTTACAAAACTAGTAAGAAATTCATGCTTACTTCTGCATAGCTAGATTTGATGTTCCTTTGCTCAGTTCGGCATTCTTTTCTCTTCTCCTGCTTGGTGCACTGTAACATAATTTTAGAATCATGGAATCATTAAGGTTGGAAAAGACCTCCAAGATCATCTGGTCCAACTGTCCCCCTACCACCAATGTCACCCACAAACCATGTCCCTAAGTGTGACAACCAACCTCTCCTTAAACACCCGCAGGGATGGTGACTCCACCATCTCCCTGGGCAACCTGTTCCAATAATACTGCAACAAGTACTAGCACTGGCAAAGTCCCCGTCTCTGCCTGATTCATATTCAGACATTTCTTTCCACTTCATGGAAGGAGTTTTAATTCTATTTGCATAAACGTCAGTAGGGATCCTTTACCACCTTGTAGATGGTAAATCCAGTGGTTCAGCATAGGTTGCTTGAGCCCAGTTACAAGGAATGAAATGAAAGTCTTTGGCCAGCAGTGGTTCATCCTCCTGTCAGTGCCCAGATGCGTTTTCTGTTGGCTTTGTAAGAAGGTGCCTGGTCTCAACAGAGCTGGGTCAGCTGCAGCTGAAGAGCTGTACTGCTTGGTCTTGTACTGAACAGATCTCTTTCTCTCTATGTGTACAGTCTGCCTTCCTCTGATCAGCCTCCAGCTTTTCAGGCCTTTCATTTTGGATGGCTTACCATTACCTTGTGCAAAACCTTCAAAAATCTCCTTAGGGTTTTCTTCCTCTTAAGTTCTCTTCTGTCATTTGCTTCATTGTCACCATGACAGCTTAAAGCTAATCTTTAATGTTTCTGTCCCATTGATCTCCTGCTTCCCAGCCTTTACTGTTGCTTTCTGTTGATTGGTATTTGTCAGACTCCGGCTCTCAAAAAACAAACAAACAAACAATAATAATACAAAAAATACGGTGATGTTTTAGTCATTTCAGTGATCGCATCTTCTGACTTTCTCCCCAGGTGCATGCATGATTCTAGTCCATACATGTTTCCAGTTCAGATTCTGTTTTTTTCTCATTACTGAGCATGACCTGCAGCTTCTCAGTGCTTTGCATATCACACTCAAATGTGGTGGCCCTCCTCCATTCGTCTTTTCTAACCCTTCCCCAGTCATCTGGCATTTTACCCCACACACCATCCATGATGCACACTTTTGCATGTCACCCCTGTTTAGCCCATATTTAGTGCAAAAAACTGCTCCCAGCTTGTCTTCCTCATAGCACCAGCACCTCCTGTACAAGTTTAGTAAGTGATCGAGTGAAAGGGGATAGAGGGCACTAGGCTGTGCATCAGTTGTAAGAGACCAGGGTGGTGCATCCCAGCCTGCTGTTTTAGGTGGATGACAAGTCGTGAGGCATTTCCTGGTCCTGTCCTCTCCTGTGTGCAGGCCAGCAGGGCTTCGCATAAAGAAAGTGCAGAGGAGTGCCTCTTGTTAGGCTTACAGCTGCCTTAAACTGTGATGCACACACACGAGTACCACAAAGGGAAGATTAGGAATGCAAAGAGAAGGATGGACACTTGCTACAAACCTTGCTGCCAGTTAGGTGAAGAAATAGCTTCACATTTGTGACACATTTGTTATGTAGCAACAGCTTCTGCTCTGCAGGTGTCTGGATAGGGATGATGTCTTCAGCTTTTGCTTACAAAGAAGTGTTTTTGTGTTACTAAGGTAAGACCAGGGGAAACCTAAGCCTGTCGAGGCTGAATAAAACAGTGGAAAACTGGGAGAGCTGCCCTTGTGCCAGTACTCGAGCCATAGGGAAGGCACTCCAAGGCACTTAGTGTGCACCGAGCTCTTCAGCTCTCACAGTGTTGAGTCTCTAAGTGGCTCTTCACTTTTGTTCCTTTATCCAGATCTTATTAAGCTGTGGCCAACGGGCCTGCGGTGCTAGCCAGATGTAACCATCAGACAAGAGAGCAGACAGTAATATGGTTTGCAGTCCTTTTCAGGAAGCCAGTGTAATTATTACTTATATTAACTTCAGGTCCCAAGCAGATCACCTACAAAACTAAAGTATCCCGCTCCACACCCCAGTGAGCTTACCCTCTAGTTAAGGGCAAGACCTGTCAACATTCCTCCTTGTAACTGTCATCATGATTAGCTCATCTACTGTCTTCTGTTCCTCTCTCTGCCTCTGCTTTGCCAAAAATACAGCTCTCCATTGTCCACCAACCCACGTCTTTTGACGCTCTTTTATAGTCTTTCTTTCTCCGGTCTCTTTCACTCACAGAAAGAACTTCAGTAAAATACCCAGATTCAGAACGGAACTCTTTTTTGTTCTTCCGTAAATCTCATCCCCATTAGATGGGCAAGGCAGCTGACTGGTTATGAACCTGTTTTTTACCTTCACTGATAGCAACCAGACTCTTTATTTTCCCTTTCACTTTCAGTGTATGCTTGGATAATGCATAGTACAATTTGAGAAAGTTAACAACTATTTATAAATACTACCTCAATGCAAAATACTAATTAAAGAAAAATGAAGAAAGTTACATATTCCTACACGCACCTTGACAGAACCCTGCTTACTTAAATGCTATTCAGCTCTGTAGAAATTTCCCATAAGGACTGTTATGGTACAGTCTCTGATTCCAATTTCTCATCTTTATGTTCTCAAAGTTACACTCCAAATTTCAGCTTCAAGAGACAACATATCATGAAAGACACACTGTTGAAACTGCAACTGTAGTAGAACATCTGTGAGAAGAAAACAGGATGCTTTCATCTATTAACTTTTTTTGACACAAATGTTCTGCTCAGTTCTAAATTCATACAGTTTGAATCAAACCAAGAAACTAGAATCTTGATTTAACAGCATAAACTGCTCCAAATTTCTCAAAAGTCTGAACAATAGTGATGTTTTAGCTGAATGGTGCTTGAGTCTGGAAAGCAATCAGTATCTGAGTTTGGGTTTGTTATGCAACCAGGAGTGAGAGCATTTCAGGCAGCTTCAATGTTAAAGTGAACAATTTGCATTACACTGTAACCACTTTGTCACTGAATAGCATAGTGTCCCTGCATACCACTGCTCTCTTCATCACTGGGAGCTTGATTTCTCATTGCTTTCCACCTCTTGAAGTGGTTTATGGCTGTGTAAAGTGGGTATTTGAAAAATACCTTTTCGGTTTAATCACATTTAATACCTACTTTGCACAGAGTGCAGAGATCAGACTTTGTATGTCACTCTGTCCATTAAGGTAAACATCATGATCTCTTAACTTACTAAATCTGTCATATTTGGAAGCAGGAAAAATATTTGTTTTCTCATGCCCATTTCAGGAACCACCACCTTGATGCATTAAATGGGCATTTTTTAGAGAATTTAACTTGCTTGAGTCTTGCCTCCTCAACTCCTTTTCCCCATATAACCACCATAAAGGGAATATAAAGAAGTTTGAATAGGCCAGATGATACCTCTGGGGCTGAGGTGATACCCTGCCAGCTTGCTCCTAGACACGTTACTCTCAGCTTGTTACACAGAAGCTGGAGGTTCCTATATTCCAAAATGAGTAAATATGGCAGACAATAGCTGAGGCAGTTATTAGGGAAGGCAGAAAATACAGGAGATACTGAATGTCAGTCCACAAAATCATTAACTCAATGAATGTATTTTCATTTTTGCAGTATGTACACGTTCGGTGACAAGGCAAGATTAAAACAACAAAAAAACAAAACAAAATTTTAACCAGAGGTTTGTGAAGTGTGTTAATTATCTACAGGGCACAAGATGCTACAATGAAAGACTGTGGTTTAAACTCCCTTTTCTGAGACTCTGGAGCTTGCATTTGTTCAGAGTGAGAAGCGTGTTGCATAGGGACTCTGGGGTAAGCCTTGAGTGGATGTGTTTTGTGATCAGTGGACTGTGTAATGAAATACTGATGCAATATATTTCCCTTTTTTCTGCAGGGGACTCCCTCTGGATTTGGATGTAGCTACATTTGATATTATAAAGAATTTAAAACTGGTAATAAATGTGTGCATATCTTTTCCTAAAAATGGATATGAATTTTGATGCCTTGACTATTTGTTATTTGTGGAGTTGTTTTTGCCAAGAAATATAACAAATCTGCCTTGCTGTGATTTCTTTTAGCAGTTTGGGACTGCATTAAAGGCACACCATGCATTAACAGCCCCAGCAAGCAAGCTAAGGCAGCCAGCAGGGATGAGCAAGCAGCCCGACCTCTGCAAGCAGATATGAGCACTCCTTTGCTGTAGCCTCCTGCTTGTTATTCTCTGCATCCAGTTGCTTTCAGCATCCCTTTCACCTGTCTGTTTTTACTGCTCTCAATGCCAGTATCTGGTAGTATATTTACTATCATAGATGTGAAGGATAAAGTTTGACCTGAATTCCCATTTGATTTTTTTTTTTTTTTTTTGGATTTGCAATCTCTAGATCATATCCACAGCAGCATCTTTTCAGCCCTCAGCTTTTCTCACAGAAGCCACCATAAGGCTTCCAAATCTCTTCCTGCAAGAACAAGCCTCCCTTTCCTGGGATCTCTCTGAAGTGTTTAAAACGCTGAAGTCTCTGCTTTGAACTACTCGAGCCATCCACACCTCCTCTCCCTCCTTCAGGCTCTTCAGTGGAACAGCTAAAGCTGCACTTGGCAGAGGTATGTATAACTCCACTGCTTTGCAGCATCGCAGAGGTTGGCGAGGAACTGGGCCACCATCCATCCCCCCTGGAGGTTCAGCCCAAGCACTGTTCCCCCTGAAGGGAACTCTCTAAAAACTTACTCACAGGATGCCTACAGCTGTGCAACCTGGAGCTGGAGCTGCACAGGTAAAGCAGGGCCAGATCTGGTCAAGAATTGTAAACGGCGAGCTTTTAATACTCGAGCTGCTCCCAGCCCTGGTGCCTCTCACTAGATGGCACTGCAATGCTGCTTTGGGGGAGTTTCAGCCCCAGAGCAGCCCAGCCCGGGTACGTTTTAGTGCCTGCTCTCTTCGTTTGTCTTACCGAAGCCTAAGCAAGGCATGAAGGATTTCCTGCACATTTTGACAGTGAAAGACAAATGGGATCTGCCAGGTGAATAGTCCTTTTCCTGCTCTCTACAGTGCATAAAGCACCTGGAAGGGTTTTTCTGGGCTGCTTCGTCTAGCAGGCACGTGGAGGCTGGTTGTTTGACACAAAAATTGCTGTGGCCTACAGGAGCAGCAAATCATGCTTCACAGCTCCCTTGTTTCGACTTTGGACTCGTACAGGCAATGTATTTTTAGGCGATTCTTGGGCTCTAAAATAATCTGCACCTTTTAAAGCTCCTCGAAATAGAGCTGATGCTACTGAGACCTCTAGCCTCTGCAGGGATTTCCCTCCCAGGCTGAATATGCACATGCAGCGGCTGACAAGCAGCATCCCTGAGCTAAGGGAGAGGCTGGAATTTCAGGATTCTGGACACGACTGAGCCAGCTGGACACCAACTGCTCATTACAGATTGTGTCGGAGGAGCGGCATGAAAGAGGCTGGAAATAGATGAAATCCCATTTTAATTGCAGAGGAATCACCTTTGGCTAAAATGGGGCACAAGGATGCTAGGTAAACAGTGGTGCTAAAGGCAATACCAGTGTTTTCACGTTCCAGTTCTTGAAAATGAAGAAATAAAAATGCATTAAATCCTCTGATAAATTATAAATTAAGCCTGTGTTGAAGCATTAGAAAAATATAAGGGCTTAATTGTAAATGTGGTCCGGAATCTTTGTCCCAGAAGCAGTCCTTAGCTTAAAGAAACTCCTGGAAAAACCTTTGTTGCGGTAGGTAAGAAATGCTGTCTCTGTATGATGAGTAAACAGTTCAATAGTAGGGATGGATCATATTCCGACTGAGTAAGATTTCACTTCTACTGACCTATTTGGCACCGACTATGGAACAATGTATTTAAATCTATACTGCACAGGAAATTTAAACTGCCATTGTGGCAATTTTTGAGGATGTTCCAGCTGATTATGGAACTACAATGGGAATCAGAATTACTTTACACAGGTGGACTTTTCACAGGATCACCCAGTTTGGAATCAGAAAGTCCATACAGTGGCAAAAAAGCCAGATCAAAATCTTTATCTCGGTGCACTGCATAATCACACATTGTCCTGGACAGAATGCAAATGCAGAATGCAAGGCATCAGTCCCCAAAAAATCCTTCTAATATTAGGTGGATGAATAAGTAAGTATTTTTACACACACACATGGAGATACATGGGGCTTTGTGTTGGTAGTATGTTCTTGATTCAGATCTAACTTTTTAGGGAATTTGGTGAGCACAGAGACCTATTCAGAGCTAATGTAGGGGAGAGACAATATCATGGGAAGGAGTATGGTCATCTCTAACAATTTGTAACCTAACAGGAGTTTCTGGAAGTAGTTTAAATTCTTGTGATGGTGAAACAAATGTTGTGTTTCCACACCACAAGGCAGATTTTTAACCACTTCTAGAAAGGTTTCGCTTTTTCCTGAACTCAGCTTATTTATCACAGCTGTCACATCTATTAAGGCACTTTTTAAAATAAGCTCTCATTATGCAGTCACCTCAACAAATGGCTAAAGAAAGCAATTCTGGGCAACCTTTTCAAATGTGTTCCTCTTTTTGTACAGAGGAGCTAGCTTTTGTAGCTTTTGTGTAATTGTCATCCTAATCAATATCTGAATAATTGAAATCCTCCAAGATCAAAGTTGTGACCTTATGACTGCCCTCTTTCCTGGTCTACTTTCTCTATCTCTTGTAGAGGAGGACAGCAACAACCAGAATTAGATGACTGTCTTTGTTGTCCTAAATGCTAACCAGGCTGCCTCTGCTGTGTCAGCCAAAATATGTCCCTTCCTTGGAAGCTGAATATCATCCTTTTCTGCTTATGAAAGCTCTGTATCATTTGACTCATAAAAATAAAAAATAAAAAATAAAAAAGGAAAAAAAAAGGAAGAAGAAGAAAAAGCTGCTGTTGTTTCTGTATGCAAGATGAAACTGTGCTTTTAATCATAATTTAAACATACTTTTAAGGATCAATAGCTATTTTAATTATTTTGAGAAAAATAAAAGCATGTTTCTACACATCTCCTTTCTTACCTGGTTTTGCTATTCCTGGAAGTGAAATCCTGGCCACAATGTGAGCAAGGACAAACTCCTGGTGAACTGAATGAGTCCAAGATTTTTCCCTGACAGTTTCTTATACTATTCCCAAATGCAGTTAAATTATTTCAAAGAGTTGATACTTCCAGTCACATGAATTATTTTTTTATTTTAAACATAATAAAATATAAAGTCTTGAATTTGATGTAGTTCATTAACAAATCATCAGAAAACTATGATAAAATCAAGGCTTTTGGCAAGCATATTTTTTTCAAATGTTCAAGACTTTGAAGTTCATAGGAGAAAAATATCCCCAGCACCAAGAACTTGAGATGTAAAACTTCAGTTTTGTTCAGGATTGCAGCAGCCAGATCTCTGACTTTGCCTGGATCCTAAATGAAATCAGAAAGTTCTGCATGGTGTAGGAATCTATAAAAATCTGACTCGCAAACTCACTATACGGTAAAGATAGTAAAAAAGTGGCATTGGAGAATAATGGCTCAAATGGGTGTCCTGGTTTTGGCTATAATAGAGTTTTCTCCCACTTTGCGGGGAGAGTGAGTGAAGGCTGTGTGGTGCTGAGCTGCCTGCTGGATTAAACCACAACAATGGGCTAAAGTGATATGACAGTAATTAACATTTTGGCATATATTTTAAATTTGTGGGTTTGGTGTTTTTTTGTTTGGTTGGTTTTGGTTTTGTTTTTTGGCCCAAAATAAAATGATTTATTTACATTTATTTTAAAATTGTGTCTTTTACAATGTATTTCAGTGCATATAAGGCAGTAGCATTCAGTATGATTTTCATGCACTAGGAAAGAATTGAAACTAATGCACATTACCACTAAAAAAATGATGGGGTATCACATATAATATTAGAGGACCATGTATTAGAGAGCTCAATAAGTATCAACATTTATATTGATTTATATTCAATAATCTGCTTTTTCAGCTAAGAAATATTTCATTTAGATTTTTGATGATATAGGATAATTAGTTTTGTACAAATTTGATCTTAGAATTTTGTAGTTTTCACTTGATCTTTTTTTTTTCCTTTTCCTAAGCTATTCAAATATCTTAAATGTTGAAAAATTTCCACTCAGTTTTATGAATTAAGCATATTTCTAGTCATCAGAACTTCTTTTTCTAAGATGACCAGTTCTAAGTGTGTGTTTATTTTTTTTTCTTGTCTTTAATATTATTTGGTAGTGCAAAAATCAGATCTTTTGAATAATCAGTTTGAAGTTGCTGAAGTAAGACAATTTAAACATGTCCTTTCAGAATTACTTAATGAAAGTTTTTTTCCATTATTTGTATCACTTGCATACTGTCTCACAGTAACAATAATATCTGTCAGAAATATAAAAGATTCAGCAAGCAAAACTAGTTAGACATAATCTAGGTTTCCTGGCAGCATGTACCTTCAATTTACTGATTATTTCTATCCAACATACATCAGAAACAACTTCACAGCTCAGGTCTCCTTGGCCCTATTAGCCTCCTTTTTATTTGATTTGAAATCACTCTAAAGGTAAGAAATCACACTAGCTGCTAGATACTATCTGTTAATTGCTCCTGCAGATAACGAGCACCCTAAGGGGCAAAAAAGGTTACAGGGCCTATAGAGACATATCAGAAATGCATAATTTATGCTTCTTCCAGCAGTTAATACAGCAATGTTTCTGTGTGCACACTGTACCTTAAGCTGTTCAGCCTCCAGCTTCTCAGACATTTAATTTTGGATGGTTCCCCATTAAACAAACTAGTGAGACCTCCAAAAGTCTCCTCAGGGCTTTTTGTCTCCTAAATCCTCTTCTATCATATGCCTTGCTTATTTGATGGTGAAGGAATTTCTTTTCGCTGCTCTTTGGTCCTCTCCTCACTTTCCCATTTGCAGTCCAAAATAAGTGCCAAGTGGTGGAAGGTGCTTAAAATAATTAATTTGGCATGTATCGCTTGATTGCAAAGCAAGAATTGTTAGTACAAATGAGCAATGCCTGTAGGACCTTTGATATAACTGTGGCTTTGTTTATGCTGACATAGTATAATGTTTGTGTTTTGCTATTCAATCCTTATTAAGATCCCTGAAACAGTGAAGATACGTCTACAGTATACGAGAGGCTTTTATAATTACTAAAGCAAGAACTGCAAAACATAGTGCAGAATCTGCACGTGTCTGTCTGAGAACCAGGTAAAGCGGGCTCTAAGATTGGGCCAGATATTTCATATTCCATCCCTAGAAAACCTGTTTCCTTATGCATGCCCTTTCCAGATCAAAACCAATACAGTGTTTGTAATAGAGGCACTTGCAATCAAGTGGTTTAACTCGCCACTGAACATTTCTCCTCCCTAACAGCTCTTTGAAACAGCTCATGGATGCCAGTGTTCCTGTGTTCTATCCAAACGGTCTCACTGATGAAATCTTGTGTATCTCATGATTCACTGAATTCAGATTGTGTCTGCCAATATGAATTAGACAAACCAGTTGTACAAGGACACTCCCAAGGTAGCATATTGGACCACCTTCTGTACAAGGCTGATCTTGTTGCAGGTGGAACAAGCTGTTCCTGCTACAGACAGCAACACTCTGTCATTTTTGAGGGCAACCTAGATATTATAACTCAGTACATGACCTGTGGAAATATTAAGTCACAAACATTTGCAGTCTCTCATTGCTCCAGGCTTGACGCGCAACTGCTGTGAGTTCGACCACAAGTTTTTGAAGTGTGACATCCTACTTCAATATTCATGCTAATCTGACTTTTAGCATTTTAGCATTTTAGGATTCAAGATTTCTCAGATAAAGTAATAAAAACTCCTGGTATGAACACACAGCCACAGGAAAGCTCTCTAAGCCACAGATTTTCCAAACAGCTACCTTGCAGTGAAAGACGTAGAACAAGTGAACATGTGACTATTTCTCTGGGTTTTAGTCATCTTAAAGTCAGACACTGAAAATAAACAAATTACCTGGGCTCTGATTCTAGTTAGTGGAGAGAAGTGAGCATGTCTGAAGGGCAAACCATCTCACTTGTCTTTCTTAACTGGCTACAAAAGTAGCTTAAATGGGACAACTAACTTTTAAACGGAACTAAAGTTCTGTGAGATTAATTCTACCCTTAACATGCAGTTTCCTTAGTATTATCTTCACAGTTCAGTAAGTTTTTTATATACATGCCCAGTTTTCTACAGTTGAGCAACTCTAATCACATGGACCAGTTTAAGTATCTTGTTACACCAGGATTGGTGATCTCCTGAACTGAAAGCTTAACGCTGTGTGGATGCCTCTTTTCGACTCCAGACTGCTTGTTTATGACACTAATTCTCTTTAGCTTTCTTGAGCAGTCATGTCAGTATTTTAGAGAGTAAATGGAAAAAGCTGCTCTAATTTCTTGGTATTTTCAAAAGAAATACATGGCATCATTTACTGCCGTGCTTTGTGCTGCATGTCTGACTAAGTGTTTGAATTATTTCTGCTTTCCTTTGCCTAAACCTTTTAAATTTATTTATTCTCTGCTGTTATTTACTGAGACTGTTTTATCTGTCTCTGTAAAGTGTTCTGGGACACAGATGGTATGAAATGCTCCACACATAATAAAGACTCATTGTTCAGGCAGCTCCCATGGCAGCTGATGGTAGGGATAACAGTACTGGGCCATAAATTGTATCAGATTTGTGTAAGCAGGATACTGTTGACATTTGATGTTCCCAATTAAAATAAATAAATAAATAAATCCCTGTCTCTCTCTTTTTTTTTTTTTTTTTTTTTTTTGAGCAGCTTCCAATGTTTCCTTCGTATGAGAATCTAGGGAGCACATACAAGCAGCTGACACCTGTCCATTTGTTGTAATGCTGATTTCAGGCAATCTTTTCTTCCACAACTGACTGAGGGATAGTTAGTTTAAGACAAAGTTTTCCCATTTGCTGACCTAACTATTCATGTTCTTGAATAAAATTCCAAGTTATAAAGAGTTGGTTATGCAGAGCAGTGTCTATAAGAAGGTGTGAATAAAAAGCTAGCTGAAATCAATGGGATAAGACCAAGACCGCATCCAAGCAGACAACAAAAAGGAGAATGTTGCTAAAACAGGCTCATTGGAGATAGCTTGAATTCTGGCAGAAAACACAACAAGCCAAAACAAACATAATCTCATTTAATATACAAGTCAGAAGAAGCACCTGAGCCACATGATCAATGATGTTTGAAAGCACTGGCATGTTCTACCAGCATCCATTTGAAATAATCACTCCCATTAACCGTGTGACAGTGGATGATGCCCGAGAAGCATAAGTCAAAAGCACTGAGCCACTGCACCCGAACATGAGCCAAGAGCAGTGCAAACCATTGTTTATCAAGAACCGAAGCTGAACCCAAACTGTTAATGTGAACTCCCTGTAGAGTTCCCTTGGACCTACTCTGTGCCAAGGGCTGGAGCTGGGGACCCAGTGCCCCAGAGCTTGCTCAAACAGCCCCAGCCCAGCCGGGGAGCGGCCTGCTCCTAAGCAAGCTCAAGGCTGGTCTCCTGCAGGACACAGATCTGCTCATCGGGGCCCACAGCAGTTTTGTCACTGACATATGTGGTAGGAGAGACTGCCTGCAATACCTGCAGGTCTTGCAACATGAGTTATCCTAGGGGTTTAGCTGGAGGTGACCTCCGTGGGCAGCACTAAGCCTGCACACTTCTGCAGGCCGCTGTGAGGGCTCATGGTGCTGGTGCTGCAGGCATTCCAGGAAGCTGCTTTGGCTGGAAAGCAAGATATGGTCCAAGTGTCTTTCTTCAGCGTAATGTTGGGGAAGGACTTAGTCCTACATCTCAGAACAGCTTTGAGTGAAGTTTGTACAAGGATGAGAATTAAAATACAAAGTTCAGGTTTGGTGGGTCAATTACGAGCTTGCACTCTGCTGGCCACTACCTTTACCTGCTGGCCTCTTTCTTCCCTTCATAGAACAATGTATTTCTGCTATTTTTAATCTCATTTTTCACTGTCCTTGGGTTATAGAACTTCATGGCAACAAGAAGGTATAATTTTAGCATATTTTAGCTTTTATGCCATGCTCTCTTGATTTGCTTCCTTACCTCCTTTTGTTGTTTTTCTCTTAAGCAGAAATGCAACAGAAACCAGGCACTGAAGAAAATGAATGCTGCTCTCTGACAACAAAATATAGAGCCAACTGTTGCAGTCAGTTTTAATTTGTATTCCCTGGTGACACCCTGAAGTTTACTGGAACATGGAAACACTCTGGCTAGAACAATTTATGATCATGAACATAACTTTTTTTTTTTTTTCTTTGCAATTGCTTAAAGGAAATGTAGAGTCTGCAGAGATGGATGCAGACTTCTGCCAAGTCTGAATAACTTTTAGGACATCTTTCTGTGATCTGCTAAGGTCCACACATAAAGAGAGAAGACAGAAGGTGATTACTTGGCCCCCAAAATGTCAGTGGAATTATTGTCACTGACTGCAATTTGATCAGGATTTCACTCAGAATGTAACAGCCCTGGCTGGGGGAACAAATTAAATGAAAACAAGTTGCTGTCTTCAGGCTTTGGGATGGTTGAAGCAGTGCTGACACCACGGGAACTGCAGTGTACTGTGGGGTTTGCTGGACTGAAGCACACGGGGGTACCAGCTGAGTCACACTGCAGAACAGCAGCAAAAGCACCGTGGAGCGGGTTGTCAGCACCCCAAGGACTTGCCTGGGGGCTAGTGTTCCACCACTGTTGCTCTCTGTGCCAACCAAACTGAAATGAAGCTGGTATTCCATCTTAATAACTCTTCAGTCGTGCAATCATTTGTGGGGCATTCACGCCTCTGAAGTCCTCAGGGACTCGTACTCCTGGAACAGGTGAGCACCTGCAGCGTAAATGCTCATGCCCTGGCTGGAGGACAATAGATTTGGTGCCTTATCAAGAAGTCTCTGATCTCAGTCCTGAGTCCCTCCATACATAAATACGTGCATCATTCTGGGCAGTTTGCCTGTTCTTACCACACTTTGGACACAATTAGATGACATATTTCTTATTTTTGTTGATTACTGTTTTGTGTTTTATAGCTAGGCATTGTTTCATTTGTTTCTTTGTGTTTTGTTGCAGGAGAGTGGGACTGGTGGCCCAGACAGATCCCTTCTAGTCTAACACCCAACATTTCCTTAACTGTTAGGACAGGTCATGAAAAAACACACTGTGATTTATAGCATGACTGCCTCTGTAATGGCTTTGGAGGGCTCAATATATTTTAATGATTGTATGCAAAAGTACTCAGCAGCTAAAGAATTTGGTTTTGACAGGTGCTTTTCAAACAGGATATCTGTTTATAAGAGTCACCTCCCTTTGCTTCAAAATTTATGACATTGCCTTTAAAACCAGCATCTTCTGCAATGGCAGGGAGGGAAAAGTGAGTTTGGGAGGGGGAGTGGAAGCGAGGACAGGAAGAAGGAGGAAATAGGGTCTGTCACTGTAGATTAATAAACCAGAGAATAAATTTTTGGGCAGCAGTGTTTAACTGGAGCCAGCACCGAACAGTCACTGTGAAAAACTAATAAACATTTTAGCATTCACCGGCAAGATGCTAATGAACTTGTACGTATGTTTTTATGTCCTTATGAAGGAAGCAATCAAAAACTAAATATTAGTTAATTAATACTACCCCTAAGGAAAGATTTCGTTCCTCTTGGCCATCTTATCAAGCAACAAAAATGTAGACCTACTTATATGCAAGTTAACAGTCTGTTGGGCACAATAAACTTCAATAGAAAAGTAAAAATTACAGAAAATCTGTTCCATACAACCCTATTTTTTAATAAATAAATAAACATATATTCAAAATCCAGTAATGATTTTATGGCACTTATTAGCAGAGTCAAGGCAATATTCTAGGTTGCAAAATACCTTGTTACTGAATTATCATCAGACACGTCACAAGATAATCATGATTTCTCAGGATATCTTAAAAAGACTCACGAATATTTTCATGTCTTTCAAGGTTTTATGATTTCAGTTCCCTGATGTGGCAGGCAGTAATTTGAATTAACAGATACTTAGACAATTCATCTATAGTTGTAAAGTATTTACAAGCACAAAACTGCAAACATTTTTGAAAGTTATATGTGCTTATTCATTTGAAAAGCAGATTACCTATTTGCACGCTTAGCTATGGATCCCTTTTCCTAACTTTAGATACCCAATTTTAAAAGTGTTTGTCAAAGTGTTGGGTTATTGGTATGTTACTGGAAGAAACAGGAATAGCACCCCAAAGATTTGATCTTAAAATCTGATGTTATCTTCATTATATTCCAGCTTTCCCCGTATCTTTATTTTCTCTTCTTCCAGGCTTGCAAGTGAAGACATTTGGCAAAGTTTTCTATACAGTTTCTGGGACAAGGAATTTTGTATCTGAGAACCATCTTTCTGCAGTCTTGCCAACAGGGCTATTTTATTTCATGGCAGGTATAGATCATATGTAGAAAAATGTGTGGAAGTCTCTAACTGAAATTGTTTCCAAGTTGAGGACTCTGTTCTACAAATTACTCATGTTAGGACAGTTGTCTAACCATCTTCCACAATATCTTGCAATTCTACTTTTAACCTCTCTGTATGCAGTGATCTGTCTCTTCTGCTTTAAGGCTGAATAAAGAACTCTCTAGTTAGCATCAAATCTTGAAATCAGTTCACAGTGTATACAGATATCAAGACTGTTGAAATGGGAGATATTTTTAAAAGTCTGATCTTCCTAATTTTTTTCTGTGGAGCCAGTTTAAATACTTCTGATTGTATGATCTGGAAGATTTGGTCTTGCTGTCTATTCCCTATTTATGAGTCCTGAAGTAGGAGGAAAAAAAAAAAAAAAAAAGCGCCTTTAAAGCAGAAGATTTCCCCAAATGTAGTAACGGATGAATACAAGTCATATGTATTGGACCTGCAGGCCACCTATTTCATTTGTGTTAACTGATAAAAGACACTTCACTGAAAAGTCTGAGAAATTCTACAATAAACAGTTCAGGAATATCCTGCCATAAAGAAAGTGTTTTTTTCTCTTTTTCTTTCTTTTTCTTTCTTTTTCTTTTTCTTTTTCTTTTTCTTTTTCTTTTTCTTTTTCTTTTTCTTTTTCTTTTTCTTTTTCTTTTTCTTTTTCTTTTTCTTTTTCTTTTTCTTTTTTTTCCCCACTAGAAACTTTGAACTCTGAAATATGTAAATGTGGAAATACCTTCAGAATCATTGCATTTTGAGCATTGACTGTTAAAATTCCGAATATCATTAGTATTAATAAGATTATTCAGCCCTTGGTCATTCTTATTGGTTGCTTGGCCTCAGTGATCCTTTATGACACAGGAATATCTGATGCAGGCTAGTGGTTTAAAGAGAGCACTTTCTCAAAAGACTTGTGACTGTGCCACTGTTCAACTTACTTGTGGTCCAGTTCTTCAGCTTTCATTTAGATGAGGTAAGGCTGGTGTGCTTTCCTAGAGCTCATTCGCTGCTCTGTATATTACAACCAGCTGATCTTTTCAGGAGAGCTTTTTCAAAGCTCCACCCATTCTTATCACCTCACTTATGTCTCGGGTTCAGGACCCTATTTGTAGGGATTTTGCTACCCTCTGACACTTAAGGTTTTTCACACAGAGGTGAATTGGGATCTCTTTTTGGAATGCTCTGGGTCTTTGCCTGTGTCCTTATTCAAGCCTCAGCTAAAATTCATTTGTACAGCTGCTCAAAGTCATTGAAAATTGAAATTTAGAAGTGAAATGCTGACACCACCTTCCTCATTACAGCGTTTAGCTACTTTCTGCCATGCTGCAATCAGCCCTGTATTGTAAGTGCTTGTGTTGTGAGCATCTCTGATCTAAACATTTGTTAGCTTAAAATATCAATTCAATTGCAATCCATTATGCCCTGCTCAGAACGCCCATCTGGCTCCAAAGGCAGCATGCTGCCACACGATGTGCTGCTGCGAAGCCAGAGGCCTGATTCTGCCCTTGTTTATGCTGCTCCGAGTCTCAAGGAATGGCACTGCGGTAGCTGAAAGCAGAAACACCCAGAAACAGGTGTGGGGAAGAAGTTAGCCACGCATACGCCTACATAATGTGCTCCTTCTAACTTTCCGTCCCAGCTTTGCTGCTATCCCCATTGTTAAGGAAGTGTAGTTCAGGGCCCGAAGAAAACACAACAGAAAATAGACAACACCTTGGACTTTTTCTTGAGGAGATGATTGTAACCCCATTTCTTTCCTGCTGAATCCACCATTCCAGACACTTTCTGGTGTTTCTGAGACAGCTCTTTAGAACAAAACTGACTCCATAGGAATGGAAAGTAAAAAGATACTTTTTGAAGGAAATGACAAGAAAAAGATATAAAATATTAATCACCTAGAAAATTCACTTTATACTGCAAACTGTTTTAGTGTCTATTGTGCTTGGAGGTGAAAACACCTGATTAAAAACCTCTAGATGAAAGTATGGCTCTCGTGGCATGCTTACAAAGTCTGCTGGGACTGCAGTAGATCTGAAAAAAAATGTATGGGAAGCCATTTACAGTTTGCTGTTGCCTTGGACTCGCATTGCATTTTTTTTTCTTCTGCTGAGCAAAACCAGCAAAAACCCCAGTTACTGAAGGAAGCAGTTATGCTCTGTGCTGTAAGTAATAGAGATGACAAGCTGCTACAAACACCCAGACAGTAAATGCTACCATGCTACTTAGGTTCAGAATCAAGAAGATCACTAGAGCTCAATTTTTTGTGGTTTAAGGATGCCTTGTTTATTAAGGTTCATTACCAAGAGTGACTAACCTAGAAGTTTAAAATGATCCATGGATGCCTTTTTGTGGCATGAGAGACCTGAGAAGGATCTTATTTAACTAGATGGCACATGGACAGCTCTTTGCTATCTACAGCATGCCACCTTTCCAGTCACAATTAACCACTCAACACATCTTACCACAGAGCAGGAAAGAGAATATGAGAGCACTGAAGGCACTTGTTAAAACCTGAGAACAGCCTGAAGTTGCATAAGCTTTCTGAAGGCATTGGTGCAAGGGTGGCAGCAGATGGCTGAAGGAGGGCTACACTCAACCCTTTGCTTGTCCTCGGGAAGGGGACAACAGCATGGTTCACAAAGCAGCCCCTGAGATACCACAGATTTTAACAGGGTACAAGATAGCTCAGACTGGGGCTAGCTTATTTAATTTCACAGACTGAAAACTGCAGCAAATCAGGAAATCTGTTGTGAGTCACCTGACTGTCCCCATCACCTGGGACATACGGCAGCCTTGCTCGTAGTCACACAGAAGCTAGCAGAGGGGTTGCTGTCACATGTGAGTCCCAAAGACCTCATGGCCCCGGTGCCCAGCAGCTGCAGGCTGTTCCTTATCACTCCCTTGGCCACTCTCTGACAGGGCCGCAAAGTTGTTGGGTCCAGCGTTATTTTGTGGGGACACCAGGAGGGGCTTTGCAGACCTCTGCAGCTCCTGTAAGACCCTGTGATGCCTGCTGGAAGGTGAAATGGAGAACTATTGCTGAGAAAGCTACATTGAGAGAGGATTCAGTTCACGCTTTGAACTCAATTATGTGAGAATGAAAGAATTCCTCTGCACCTTGAAACGTCCACTGGGTGGTATAGAGCATGCAGACGTAGTGTCTATTAAATGTAATGGGCTGGGATCAATAGTGATTCAGTAGCCTGATATCATAGGATTCCTCCTGCCCAGGCTATTTAATTCATGAGAGCACACTGGCCACCTATGCACAAATGATATGCTAAATGCCTCAATCAGAATTAAATTCAGAAATTATTTCTCCCTTTGTAGCACAAAACCCATTAATGTTTTGTTTTTAAATTGTATTCATTATAGGGAGAGAAGAGAATCCAGTTTACCACTTTATTAACTGACACACTATGAAAAATAACACCCACAGGAAAAAAAAAAAAAAAAAAAAAAAAAGGGTTTGAAATCCATTGTCATTATAATTTAGTTAGGGAAACAAAAAACGAATACAAAATATTTAATGGGTTTTTATCCCCATTAGATTGGGTATATTGTCAAGCCTAACACAAAAGACAGCTATTTAATAACTTTTTGTAAAACAATGGTCTTGTAAGCCCCAGTCCAGTGAGTAGTTTCTATTCCTGAAGCAGTTCCACTGACTCCTATGAGAAGTCTCCCACAGGGTGACCCTCCTGTGCCATACTGGACCCTTTGTTTGAGTCTTACTTTTGCATAGGATATTATTCACTGATACTTATGAAACTCTGAGCCAAAACAGGAATACAACTGGTTTTCATTTATATTCACCATTCATTATTCATCTAGTGTATGCACAACAGAAAAAAATACTAGTATCCCTAATATAATTTATGGATACTAATCTCCATAGGTGACTTCATCACCTCTATTATATCCCATATACATCTAAACTTGAAAATCGTGCAAGACACATTCTAATGCATGCATTCCCACTTTGTCATGGAACTTTTAGCTAAAATCACTCTCAACAGGCAGGATTACCCTTCTCGTAAATTTTAGGAAAAAGATCAATTTTGCAGGCAGGACAAAAAGTACAAGATGAATAAGGGAGACGGATATCATGGATGGGCAAGGAAATGACTGAGAAAATGTTGGATATATGTATTCAGAGTAAAGTTAGACATGCCTATTGTCTCCTTGACTGAAGCTTTAAAGGCCATTGCATGGTGAAAAATTCAAGTTAATTTTTATCTTTGCAGCATGGTGCAGTCTTTGGGTAAAAAACAATCGTGACTGAAAGTTCTCACTGTTATATTAGACACAGAAAAGCTTTTTCTGTGCCAAGCGTACCTCACTTTTTTTCCCACCCATGAACAAAAGTACCCGTCATAGAAAATATAGTAACCCAAAGCATGAAACTAGGAATTTGTTCCTTGGCAAATGTGCTTTTAGCACAACATAAAGGGAGCAGAAGGATATGCCACTAACTTTGTGACATTCCCTAACAGATAAAATTCAGTGTGTAGGCAATATATCACGCTTATAGAAACTCAATGCACTACTTTGCATCTTGGGCTGTCTTTACCACTATGTATATCTTAGCAGCTATGTGGAACCACTATTAAGATTAAAATCCTGTAGATGACATGAAAGTGGTTTTTATTTATTTATTTATTTATTTATTTATTTATTTATTTATTTATTTATTGCCATTCCTTCCAATTATCCCCCAAAGAATTTCCCTTCATAGGACCTCTGGGTTCATAACAGTCTTTAAGCCTGGACCCACCAGAGTGGAACAGCTGCTGGGATGTGTTGGAGGGCAGGGCTGCCCTTCAGGGGAAACTCAGCAGGCTGAGCAGAGCCTCACAAAGGTCAGCACAAACTCCACTGTGAGCATGTCATTTTGGGACTTTATTTCATTTCAGACTGGCATAATACTTTAAAGTTATTACAAATTATTTGCAGAAAGTTGGACTCACAGTTAAAAAATATGACAATTAAAAAAAATAGTGAAGGAGGCACCCAGCTAATATCTTTGGTAATCAGCTGGCTGTTTGCAGTCTTTTAATAGGATTGTGAAGCTAAACTGGAGACATCTGTATCTGAAAATTTCACTAATGTGGTCAGAAAAAAAGGGGACAAAAATAGTAGCACTAAATTAGAGAGTAGCACATATATTAAGTCTTCCTAATAGTGTTTTTAATTACCTTTTTCTATTAAAATGACACATGCAGATTTCAAGCTGTCATGTAATGAAGCCTTACTGCTATTCCATCAGAAGAATAGTATATTCTTCATTTTTCCCATGATTTACTGAGTGCTAAAAATGAGTAATAAGTAACAAAGCTCCGCAAATATTATTTTCTCCATAATATTACAAACTCATACTGATATGCCGATATGGTGTTATGTGATTCTGTGGACTTTTTATGATGGTTTAATAGGAAGTAAACAGAATCCGTGGGATAAAGATACAGGCATAAACTCAGTAAGAAAGATTAACCAGAACATACAATTTGGAAAAAAATGTTGGAGGCAGATCCACTCTTGTTCCTGATGGTGCTAGAGAAATATTTTTACTGCCCTTAAATGGAAAGAAGAAAAATATTCACTAATATATTCTCTAGTTGATTTTCAGAGGCTGAAGACCTGGACACTGGGTTTGTTGTAGATGTGCTGTGATCATACCATACTGCATATGTTTCCTCCTTTATATGAAGTTGTACTGATATATTATAGCTGCAGACTGAATGCAGAATGAATAGGATATCTGGAAACAAGAATACACCAGTTGGTATATGGATGTCAATAACATCAAGGTATACAGGAAGAAGTGTGAAAAAAAGTGATTAATGAGAGCTGTGGTCTGGTGAGTGAGGCTAAAGGTGATTGGTGAAAGGTTAGTGTCTAATGTATGGAAAATTGAATCAGTTAATTTAAGGAATAAGAGCAGTACTGTTGCAATGAATCTGGGTATCAAGCAGGAAATAAAGCCATGGCTGTAGGACATGAAGTACTATAGGGTTACAAAGTGTACTACAGGGTTACGGAAACGTCATGGACTCATAATCATCCCCTGGACGTAGATACTGGAGGGAAGCTGGTATTCAGGAAAGATGGAAATAATGGTAAAAGTCGAGTGTGGGAATGGAAGGGCAGACTGAAGTTTCAGAAAGGGATTGCCAGTATAACAGATCCTGTTTGCAAGCAAAATTACTTTTGGGGAAAGATAGTGGGTAGTTGTTAGAGTCTGCTGCAGAATTCCAGAGTTAAATTTGGATATGGATAGAGATGATCAAATCTCTATTACAGGGAGAAATTCTGTAGAGAATTGTATCATTATGGGAGACTTCGATTCTCAGATATATGCTGGAGACCAAATGCTGCTGAAGACAGCCCAGATATTCTGGAGTGTGACAACTGACAGATTTTCTGACAGAAAGCAGAGATGCTTCTTTCTTAAACTTATTTATAGAAAGTATTGAGCTTGTTGTAGAATGGCTAATTGTAAAAAAAAAAAACAAAACAAAAAAAAAACAAACCATTAGATCACATGAATGTTTGTTCAATTTAACAAACTGAAGAGATAAACAAAAATAGATATGTAGTCAGTCTATCTATAAGAAATTTAGGGAAATGAGTGAAGGCCACACAAATTAATTGTTCAGGGACTTCTTTGTGGAGGAGGCTTGGATTTTCTTTAAGTCAAAACACAGGAATTTTTGGATCTTTTAAACTCTGAAAAAGGAAAAACTTCTGGAAAAGTCTCAGAATGTAGCTGTATGCAAACCCACCTCAAAAACAATGCCAAGATAGAAATGGAAAAAGGATGATCAACAATAAAACAGTACCTTGAAGGTCAGGTTTCAATAAGGGCACTTGAATCAATGGATAAAATATAGAACCAGCTAATGGGAAAAGAGAACAGAAAATGAGTCTGTGTTAGATAGAAGTGGAATTTCAAGCTTCATGTTGTCACTCAGTGGAACTAGAAAATCTCTGTTCTGGGATCCTGAAAGAGCCAGCATATGAAATCTTGCTTCTGGTGAGAAGCATCTTAAATAATCCATCCACTTAAAACTGGTATCATGTGACTGTAAATGTGATGCATTACACAAGTAATGGGCTAAAACAGACCTACAATGAGAGCTTCAAAAGAAAATATCATAGCTTTAGAGCAGCTTTTAAAGCAAAAACTAATTGAAGATGAAGGTAATGTATATTTTCCAAAAAAAAAGTAGATCATAACAGAGCCACAGAATGGAGACCAACTCGATATGTTTCTTTTGTAACTTCTATCTCAACAAATAAAATGTGGGAGATCTAATCTATCAAAACTTTGGTAGAATAACTATTAGTATGCTGGTGGGAAAATACTGGTAAAGTGTGAGAAGACAGGGATTAGTAGAAGATAGATAAGACAGGTAAATGAATTTGCTTAAAAAAATAAGACTGCAGGATTCTCTTGAAATGTTATTGAAAAACTCTTGGACTGGAGTAGGATTACTATTCATTTTTTCTTTACTGATTACACTTGGAACCAGTCTTCTCTGAATATTTCTCTTACTGACCTTGGTTTTAAGAAGCAATATAAGGTTTTGGGAGACATTATCGATGTAGAAAAGGAAAGTGATATGTGGAAAATTCACAAGAACCTTGCAGTTTGGAAAAATAAAATAAAATTAAAAAAAAAAAAAGATGAAATTGGATTACATGCATTTAGTTGTTAATAAAAAAAATAATGTAATTGAAGCCTCATCAGAGTGATATGACACCAGAAGAGCCTGTGTGTTTTAAAGGATCATGAAATAACTAGCATTAACCAGTGCAATGTCTGAGTCAACAGGGAATTACAATTCTAGGTCATACCTAGTGAGATATTGCCAGTAGAAATATGAGAGTACTGGCAAAATGCAATCTAAGATAATCTATGGTCTTGGTCACCCATATTCCCCAATGATGAATTCAAACTGGAACTGATGAATTAAAACTGCAAAGTCTATGAAGATAATCAAGAGAATGCAGAACCTCTCATGAGATGAGAGAATAAACAGCAGAATGAATGACTTTCTTTGCACAGTGTCTCCTATTCCCTAATTCTGTCTGTCTATCACAATAGTCCCACTGGGTAGGGGACAGCAATGCAATGGCTCATCTGGAAGGATACATGCTTGGGCTGGCTAGTGGCTGGTGCCAAACAAAATGGATAATGGCTGAAATCTGCCCGCTTTTTCCCTTTGTGGAGGATCTAATTTGTCTTTTTTTTTTTTTTCTTTCTCCTCTGACTAGCCTGTTGGTTTGTTTTTATTTATTTATTTTTCACAACATTTAAAGAAACTTAATTATCTTTGAGATTTCTGCTGTATTTTTATATTTGATTGAAATAGTACAATAGTTCAAAAGTTGTTTAAAGTCAAGAACAAAGGACAGAAATGGACTATATGATCACAGAATCATCATTTCCATGGGGAACAAGTGTAAAAATAGGGATAGGTTAAGAATAAATAAGGACAGACCACTGACGAAATTAAAAAGGCAGGACAGCAGCAGAAGGTCTTTATCAATCAGAGAATTAAACTTCCAACTGGTATATTGAGGACAGAGGATATAACTAGTTTTAAGATTCTAATCAGGTTATGAAATGGATTGTATGACATGATTGCCTTCAGGAAGTCCTCTCTCGTCCTATCAGAAACACAGATGTGCTAATATGATGGCTCTACCCTAATGAGTGCAAGACAACATTTTAAGATTTGCAAGGGGGACATATTGATCAGTTTAAGTCATTTATAGATGACACATTTACTCCATAGTGTACCATATTTGTTCATCTTTGTCACTGAAAATCTGTTTTGCCAAGTTGCAGGCAGATTCTGTGACTATTGCTTGTTCTGCTTTTCTTTCTCTCCGGAAAGGCTGGGTGCTGGATTGCAGTGGTGCAGAACCTTGACAGCACACAGAAAAGCAGTGGCAGCTTGCCCAGAACTCAAGAGCTGCACCTTATTTCCATACAAATATACTTTGAATTGTATAAGATTTTCCATCAGAATTCTTTTTATTTTTGTTTTTGTTTTATTTATTTATTTAAAGAGCACTGCAAATGTACACAGCATTTTACACAGCAACCCAAAATTGTTGTGAAGGTCACGAAACAAGAAAAAGCCTTGTAAAGCACAGCGTTGTCCTCACAAAAAAAAAAAAAAAAAAGACTTAAATGACTTTCAGTTTATTGCACTGATGTGAAAAGAGTTTGAATTCCTGATGCGTGAGGATGAGTTTTGCCAGAGGAGTTTATAATGAACTAGCTAACACATAATTTCCTTCAGTCGGATAAAGCTAGGACCTATCAGCCATGTCATAAACTACCAGCAAGTCTCTGAAATTCTTGCTCAGCTCAGGCAGGAACAGTGACCTGTTTGGAGCAGAAAGTCTAGAGAGTGATCCTTGGTGGCACTGTGGATATTTGTGTGTCAGCACACAAACAGTGTTGGAGTTTCCAGCAGAGCTGGTAGAAAATGGGAAGATGGCTGGCCAGAGAGATTTCATGGAAATGTGGTTTCAGCAGAATCCAGTGGCCCTGTGAGTGTGTGTGTGGTAACTTCAACAAAACTTGATGAATTTATCATTTTGCTTCTGCACTACTGTCAGTCTGTATAAAGAACTGTAGCTTAATATGATAAAAAAACTTTGATTAGACTTTGATCAAAATTTGATAGAGACTTTGATAAATAGTACTGTATGGAGAAGCCAGAGCAAACTCCCCAGGGTCTGATGGAGAATAAAATGTCAAGTGCTGACTAGCCAGCATAATATGCAGTAAACAGGAATGAGAAACTAATCTATAATTTAAACAATGTCTTAATTAATACAATATACATAATGAAATGTGTGGTAAATCCAGGGAGGAATCTTGTCTGTCTGCTCATCTGGGAGCAGCTACAACACCATGCCTGGAATAAGATAGCAGTAAGTCTATGCTAACATAAAGGAGTTCCAGTCAGAACTGCAGGCTGTTTTGCTTGCTTGTTTTCACAAATGTTTTCACAGATTCACAGATTCACAGATTTTTCTAGGTTGGAAGAGACCTCAAGATCATCGAGTCCAACCTCCGACCTAACACTAAGTACTCCACTAAACCATGTCCCTAAGCTCTACATCTAAACGTCTTTTAAAGACCTCCAGGGATGGTGACTCCACCACCTCCCTGGGCAGCCCGTTCCAATGCTTAATAACCCTTTCGGTAAAGAAGTACTTCCTAACATCCAACCTAAAACTCCCCTGTCGCAACTTTAGCCCATTCCCCCTCGTCCTGTCACCAGGCACGTGGGAGAATAGACCAACCCCCACCTCTCTACAGCCTCCTTTCAGGTAACTGTAGAGAGCGATGAGGTCGCCCCTGAGCCTCCTCTTCTCCAGGCTGAACAAGCCCAGCTCCCTCAGCCGCTCCTCGTAAGACTTGTTCTCCAGACCCCTCACAAGCTTGGTCGCCCTTCTCTGGACTCGCTCGAGCACGTCCATGTCCTTCCTGTAGCGAGGGGCCCAAAACTGAACACAGTACTCGAGGTGCGGCCTCACCAGAGCCGAGTACAGGGGCACAATCACTTCCCTCGACCTGCTGGCCACACTGCTTCTTATACAGGCCAGGATGCCGTTGGCCTTCTTGGCCACCTGGGCACACTGCTGGCTCATATTCAGCCGACTATCCACCAATACTCCCAGGTCCTTCTCGGCCAGGCAGCTTTCCAGCCACTCATCTCCCAGCCTGTAGCTCTGCTTGGGGTTGTTGCAGCCCAGGTGCAGGACCCGGCACTTGGCCTTGTTGAACTTCATGCAGTTGACCTCAGCCCATCGCTCCAGCCTATGCAGATCCTCCTGCAGAGCCTTCCTGCCCTCGAGCAGATCGACACACGCACTTAGCTTGGTGTCATCTGCAAACTTACTGAGGGTGCACTGGACGCCCTCATCCAGATCATCAATAAAGATATTAAAGAGGACCGGCCCCAGTACCGAGCCCTGGGGGACTCCACTAGTGACCGGCCTCCAACCAGATTTGACTCCATTCACCACAACTCTCTGGGCCCGGCCATCCAGCCAGTTTCTAACCCAGCGAAGCGTACGCCAGTCCAAGCCCCGAGCAGCCAGTTTCTTGAGGAGAATGTTGTGGGGAACGGTGTCAAAAGCCTTACTGAGGTCAAGGTAGACCACGTCCACAGCCTTTCCCTCATCCACCAAGCGCGTCACTTGGTCATAGAAGGAGATCAGGTTCGTCAAGCAGGACCTGCCTTTCATAAACCCATGCTGACTGGGCCTGATCGCCTGCTTGCCCTGCAAGTGCCGCGTGATGACCCTCAAGATAATCTGCTCCATGAGCTTCCCCGGCACTGAGGTCAAACTGACAGGCCTATAGTTCCCCGGGTCTGCCCTGCGGCCCTTCTTATAGATAGGCGTCACATTGGCTAGCCGCCAGTCAACCGGGACCTCCCCCGATAGCCAGGACTGCCGATAAATGATGGAAAGCGGCTCGGCCAGCTCCTCCGCCAGTTCTCTCAGTACCCTCGGGTGGATCCCATCCGGCCCCATCGACTTGCGCACATCCAAGCTCCGTAGCAGGTCGCCAACCATTTCCTCATGGATAGCGAAGGCCACATCCAGCTCCCCATCCCCTTCCACCAGCTCAGGGCACTGGGTGTCCGGAGAACAACCGGTATTGTTAACACAGGGAGTCTCTAAAATCAAATGTAACCATGAGAAAACCCAAAGAAATAAAGAGAAAAGGCCCAGGGATGTTTGCTAGTCTGAAGGAAGGGTTCCAAAATGATGTGACACGGGAAGGGGTAGCCCTGACCTATGCTGACCTTGTGTACCCCTCCCTCTCCAGTGCTGGCGCTATGAACAAATTTATTGGGTAATCCTATATTCCAAACACATTCACCTTTGTTATTTCATCTCTCTGTGGCCTGAAGAACCAAAGGTCCAATGAAGGGCCTGGTTGCCCAGCCCTGGGAGTGCAATTGAAAATATGGAGAGAAGTGCTCAAGCACACAAGGAGTTTCAGGTGGTTGGTATAGGCTTGCACTGAGATCATTTTGCTCACCCTGGCCTCTGGGATATTGCTGTTAGACTGTTTCTAGTAGCTGAACTAGCTCATCTGCAGACAGCTTAGACACTCTATCCACATATATGTCCTTATGCAAACAGATGGATGTAGGATGAGCATCAGTTGTTTCTGTGGACTTTCTGCTATTGTCCCCCACACATACAGAGTTGCCTCATTCCTCATACAGTTCCCACCTAGAATAAGGCTGGTGAAGCTAGTGACTCCCACCATGAAGCTTCTTAGATTACTTTTCTACAGAGTAATTACAAAAAAGGCAATGCAGTTTGGAGGTGCTGCTGGCTCAGCAGAGAAGCTGCTGTGGGAGTGCTGTGCTCAGAGCGCATGAAGAGAAAAGAAGGGAAACAGACTCCCACGAGGAAAAGAATGAGGAATTACTTATTTTCTAGGCGCTTCTGTCTTCTAGACAGTAGATATTTCCTCAGACACAAAGGACCAGGGTGGAAAAGGTGGAGGTAATAGGTAAAATGAGCGAGAGAAGATTAGCAGAGCTCCAGTTTATTACAACATCAAAATGAACTTGTTTATCTTCTTGAGCAATTAGTGCTCAGAAATCATCAGCTTCCCCCATAACCTGTTTCACTCCTTCCACTCTGGGAGGGAGATGGCTGCTGGCTGCAGGCAGAATAAGAAAGATCATTGCCTCTAATTTTTCAAGTTTTGATGAAATCTTAAAGAATAAAATTTGAAGTTAATAAGCATGAGATTTTGATACTATTTTATCAATATTCAGATTTCTTTGGGTACCAATGCCTAAGAATGAAGGCACTCTGTATTGACTGTCTGTGGCCTCCTACCTAAGCAATGTTTTGCTGCAGCAGTCACGGTACAGTGATACACAGTCCTTGCTAGAAGTTAACAATGCATTTTCTTAATTCGTACTTAGGGAGCCCAAGCAAGTGCTAAAGAATCCTTGTGGTGCATCCTCTGGCTTTTGAAATGGCCCTCCCTGCACTCTGTGGAAGACTGAGAGGGAGGATTTGCATGCAAATTTCTTGATATTTTTCTTGATCTTCATAAGGACTTCTGCACATGTCAGTATGTATTTTTACCTTTATTAGCAAGGCTTAAGGACCGAAAGAAGCAGGAAAATGCACCTAGCCAACACCCATTTCAAAACAGGAGATCTACAGCGATGCTGACAGCATTCTCCTGTTGGGAATGAGGCTATATTGGTGCATTTAGAATGAAATAAATGAAGTTTCATAAATAAAATATTTAACAGTTTTTCTTGTGGTCATTAATGGTTTTATATTAGAAATACTCTGCTGAGAGACCAAAATGTTTCCGGTATCCCTCGCTCCCCATGCCAAATTTGTGGTTTGTAATGTAAGCACACTTTTAAGGAGGTGGACCGGCAGTGTCAGCACTTCCCAATTGTCATGATAATGCTATCCTGTGGGAGAGAGAGCTAAAGGAACGATACCAAAAAACAAGCAGCTTTCTCTAAACTAAGAAAATCAATCAAAACCTCTGTTCATTGATCCTTGTTAGAAATATCTGTAACAGGCTCAGTGAGCGGACAGCTAGCTGAAGCATGTACAGTATGGATAGCCTTTTTAAACACCCAGTTGAAGCATGATACCACTGAGAGAAATTATGTTCTCCTTATGCAACCTCACAGCAAATCTGCCAGCCTATAGTACAATGCATTATCTTTAGCATTTCTTTAAAGAAGTACAAAGAATAGAAAAAAGATTTTCACAGCTGGCAACATATGTTAATATATTAAGTTTCATCAGGAGAATATAATGGTACCACTGTTTAAGAAAATGCTACAACCTTGTTTAGTTTTCCTAACGTTTTAAATAGGGCCTTTTCTCCTGGGATGCTGGAAGAAAATGGGGGAAGATCGGATCAGTAAATATTGTCAGCCTTCTCAGCTGAAATGCATAATTATGGTTTTATCCCTTTCTGGTTTCTGATACACAGATTTTACAGAGTTGATTGCAGGCTTCAGGAACAATTTTTGCCTTCTAAATTGAAATTTCAGGTTTTCTCTAATTAACAACCATTCACAGAGTACATCTCAGGCTTAGTGCCTACTCACCAGCCACATTTCTCATAGACAGATCTGTTATTGCACAAAAATGAGTGTGAGAGGCCTTCTGTATTAATAGTTTATGAAGATAGCTCAATTACAGCTGACCATACAGTATTCAGGCTATGTTAATCTCCTGAGTCTTTCTCTGGAGCATCTTTTTCTGGAGGGTCCAAGCTTCTTGAAGTGATAATAGCATCTCCTGAACAATAAGGGTTTGGACTTGTTGGTGTGGGGCAGCAGCATTTTGAGAAATAGCTGTAGGAAGTTCTTAGGCAACTAATTAAAATAGAAACTTTGGCTTTCTTTTCCCCTTAAGGTGACAGAGTTTCAGATCTAAAGAAACAAAACAAAACAAAACAAAACAAAACAAAACACCACAGGAACCAGGAGAGCCTGTATTAGACATCAGTTCAAAGTCAAGTAAATGGAAAACCTCTGATCCATCCACAGGAAACTGCCCAGAATCAAGGTTTTTGCAGTTACCCCTTTACTCCCAGTTCCTTTACACCTAAACAGTCTCACCACATGTTTACTCATAATAAGCTGATGAGACTGAGAGCTTCTTGGAGCAAGGTGCTGTCACAGTTCAATCTTGTACAGTGGCAAGCACATGAATTTTCTTAAAAACAAATAGCAAAAGTGTTGAATTTCCTTCCTCTCCCTGTCGTCGTCCCCCCCCTGCCATTCCTCCCTTCCCCTCTTCACTGCCTCATGACATTTGTGACACCGGGATCCCAAGTTCACTTCATTCACTTGCTAATAATTTCTGCCCACATGCAGCCGCAAGACAAAACAATGGAACAACATGAAAGGAAAGCTGCCAGATATCCAAAAGTAGCATCAAAAAAGAAGTGGAGAATGAGGTATTTTTATACCTGTTCCAGTGACTGACAATCCCCTGGAAGGACATGTGCATGCATTTACCATTTTAAAGAAGTAATGATGCTTGCTGAAAGCATCAGCCTTAGGAGAAAACCCAGAGCTTGAAGGAATGAGTGTTCTTGTAATGCTCAGCAGCTGACTTGTATTATTTCAGATAAACATGGCCGAGAACTGATGGACATGTATTCCACAGATTCTGGCATTTTCTTCACAGAATAGCTGCTCTCTGCTGTGCTGTTTTCTGTTTTGCATAATACCCTATGAACATCATTACTGGAGTTCGGAGGGTTTTGAGCATTCAGAAAAAGAAGCATAGGGAGAGGAGCAGTAATTTGATTGATGCAATTTTCACATTGGCCCGGTGGATAATCAGAAGAGCTCTTCTATTACAAGATGTGCAGAAAGCAAAACATTGTAAATCCTACCCACAATCCAGGGCCAATAAGAAACGCTAAAAAACTCCAGCAGTACAGGCTTTCTTGACAGAGTCATAGTTAACAGCTTAGTAGCTTAATAGCAGCTAGCAGGCGAGATCTGCTCTTATGCAAGGGACACAGCAGTTTGAAAGGATAAATATATATAGGAATTACATCTTCCTAAAATGATAAAAAACAAATAGATTAAATGAACCCCTACCTTGGAGAGCCTGAAGTGTACGAGTCTGCACAACAATACAGAGCTGCAGGACCAGCTGTGGTGCACTTTCCAGAAACGTGGCTAGCAAATGCAGCATACTCACATCTGCATACTCATACACCATTTTCCAATAAAACCGCCATCTGTCATTCTCTCCACTCCGTCGACTCCGGATACCCAAATATATAGTGTGGAAATACCTGGAAATAAAAAAGAGAGGTTATAGAAACACAGAATAATGTACCTGTAGGTAACACTTGTGCTTGAAAATAACCCACATTTTCCCAATGTACTTCCATGTAATGAATGTTTATTTAAACGGAATATCATCCTGCTATTTATAATAGTTGATGTGGTAAGAGTAAACTAAACCACAGACAAGACTTGCCTTCATGAAACTGTTCAAAAAACTTAGTATTATCTTATTTGTTAAATAGTATTCCTTTCAAAGACAGTTTTCTGAACTGAAATGTGAGGGGGATGTGTTGATTATATGGCCTCCCTCAGAGATTTTTTTCAAATAATGGAAGGAAAAAAAGCTGATTCTGCAATGGCCTCTACTGCAAAGACCGCAGACTACAAAGAATGAAGCCCATTTCCATGTGGCTCTATTTCACCTTGGAAGACCACCTGCACTGCCAACCTGGGCCCTTGCTATTGCTTAGATCATAGCCCTGCTTCTCCACAGCTCTAGTGAGTTTATTATTATGTTTCAGATACTGATAAATGTATAGTGCTTTTTCTCATAGGTTGCCTGTTTTAGAAGGAGTGAAGATCTAGCAGTGAGTTTCTATTTTAGGAGAAGTGGAGATGTGGCTGTGAGTCCCCTTGGTGATTGGAAATGACTCACTAAGAGCACTCACGTGCCACAGCAGCAGGGAGCAGCAGCAGGAGCCAGGAGCCCAACAGGCTGCTGCTGCTGATAGTGGTAACCAGCAGATGAGAGAAGTAATGGGCAGAAAGCACGTGTCAGCTGAATTGTTTCTGAATGCTATGTCTGTCTGCCTGTAGGTCAGGCTGAGTCTTCTCTGGCCTCTCCTCTTTCAGATACATTATTCTTCATCGTAACTATCCCACCAAGATCCTGAAGGAAGCAGGAAATTTCTGCTAAGAAATCTCTATTCCGTGGTAATTGTTGGGTAAGATTTTCATCCCAAATCAGACCAAAAATAAAACAAAATAGAACAAAACTTTTAAAATATCGTGGAACTGAAATCCCACAAGTTGTAGTTTCATATGTAGAAAAAAATAATGATGTTCAGTTCCTGACAGAGCCAGGCTCGGCATCAGGTAGACCAGGAGCTCTCTTCTAGATGCCTAGAAGCCATGAAGTCCTTAGCACACAGTGGGTCCAAGTAACAGCCTTGGAAAAGGGAACCTGCAATGTTGCACATTGTTGAGGGGAGCTAAAACCTCTTTCAGTACTTAGGCAAATAGATCACATGGGTCAGCCCTTGGAAGAGTGTCACATACAAGGTTTTATATCCTGAACACCCACCTAACAACAACAACAAAAACACCCATTGCCTGACAATAGCTCAGATTGTCTGTCAGAGCAGCCCAAGATCCAGCTGTCCCAGCAAATGACACTGTCCTTGTACCCAATGCACATACCATAGCAGAGCAACAGCTTCACTCAGGACCGTGCATCAAACACAAACAAGGAGTAGCACAAAGAACTGAGAACACATATCTGAGCCTGCAGCATTTCTGCTGCACATTGTAGCAGTATATAAGGAAAACACATTAAATTCACACTGAAATTATAATTATATCAGGTGGTTCTGAGTTTTATCAAAGTTCCATCTGGGAGTGAAGTAGCAATGAACGACTCAGAGATCAAGACCACAGAGGTACAGAAAGCAAGGTATCAACCCCACCTCTCATGCAAATAAACTGAGCAGGTCCAGATGGGTTAGAGAATACTGGGATAACAGGGGCTCTCCGTGTCCTCAAGGTTAGGTAGGGTGAAATGGCCTGATGCCCAGTTCTCAAAGAAGCCATGGAGGTGGAAAACCATCTTTTCCATATAGTTCTGCTAGTGTGGTCTGTTGGATCCCCAGGTTCTCAGGTGCAATCAGTTTAATTGTTCCTGGACCTCTCCCTAGTGTCCTGCCCCACAACAGGGACAGGTAAGACTTGCATATCATTCTGCAGTTTGCGTTTTGTGTTTGTTTGCTTTTGGCCTGTCGCATATGTCCTTTCAAGGGGCGCACCTGGGAATATTGCACACAGTGGGGCAGACAGAATCTTCAGCATCCTTCTTTTGAGCTATCACTAACCCTTGCTATAAATATCTAAAGTAGCTTTGGCTGCCGAGCATTGTGCCAGGAGGCTCCAGCCCTGCCAATGGAGCCATCTGCAACTTCAGTTCTACAGCATTTGTGCAAAAAATACTTTTCCTATTATGAAAATGACATGCTGTGCCAGGCAACGTCCCTGAGGGTTCTTTACCTGCTCTGCAGAGTGGTTGTGCATGGCAAATACTTTGTGATTAATGAACCCTTATGGAAATATTTCCTCTCCCATTGCACTTTATTGTGAAACATTGGCAGTGAGTTATTGGGGATTGGGGAGTCATTGCTCTTTGTCTACTTAGCTTTCTGCAATTTAGACACAAGAGGCAGAGGAAGAAGATACGTTCTCTTTTTACACACCGGGGACCAAATTTCAGCCCAAGTTTTTTGTTTTTTCTTTTTTTTTTTCTTTCTCCTTTTTTTTTTCCTGTCCTATCAATTTTGGTCAAATTAATTGCAGGCTGAAATGAGCATTTACACACATAATTACTGTCACTGATTTATAGGCACAATCAGGTGATTAGACAGCTAAACATTCTCATTTGCATCCACAATTAATTGTACCAGCAATTGATGTTAGGTGTGCAAATTAGCAGTTATTAAAATAAAAAGATGGTCTAATATATCAGACTCTTTTTACCCACAGTGAAATTAAAAAAAAAAAAAAGTACTTTTCTTGTTGTGGTTTCCAAATATAGCTTAACACTGCAGTAATGACACATTCCATTTTATATATATATGCATTATGTAATTGCATCTTAGACACTCACAAGAGTCCTGCTGTCAGCAAATGCTATTCAGACACACTCAGAGGTAGTTCCTGCCCTGAAGTTTTTCTTATTCTGGTCCTCTGGTATCATTCTGGTGGAACTCATATTTTTTTTTCTGAGGCCAGGTTGTAGCTCTTACATACAGCCATTCAAGGAAGAAATAGGAAGAATTAATGACAGTTCTGCATTGGAAACTATCGTAGGTTCATTGTGGAGCAAATTGTTGCCAATGCACATGGAGTTGCAGGTGTGTTATTGTTTCAGTTGTGATTACATCTAGAGACCTCAACTACAGCCTTGTGCAGGTGCTGTACAAATATACAAAAGCTGCCTATCCATTTCCCCAAAGAACATTTAATTGACATGAAGAAATGACGAGGAGTGAAGAAGAGAGAGTTTGAGCATCAGAGGGGGAAGGGAAGAAAGGAGGAATGGGAAATATGGTAACAATACTGCCACCTAGGAAAGTAACCACTTCTGCCATCTAGGAAAGTAAGTACTTCATCTAATAAATCAAGATAGTCTATTAATGTTTCTAATCATGAGAAAAGTCAAAAAGCAAACAAAAAAATCCCCTCTGCCACCCCTCTCAAATTCCACAGTTTTATAGTTCTTATATTTGTGGAGAAAACCTTAGAAGTAACAGCATTTCCTATAGCTGGAAAAAGTTAGAAGAGTATAAAATGTACTATGAAAAATTAATACCAGATCTTTTAATTCTTTTCCTTCCTTCCTTCCTTCCTTCCTTCCTTCCTTCCTTCCTTCCTTCCTTCCTTCCTTCCTTCCTTCCTTCCTTCCTTTCTAGACAGACCACAACAAAACCCAAGAGAAGGGAGTAGGAAGCAATATTTCCTATATTGCTAATAATCATATAGCAACTTATATATTGTTATTTGGGGCTTAATGTCTTTTTCACTCTCTGGAGGAAATGGAGAATGCTACAGCATTTAATTGTTTTAATTTACTTCAGTACATCAAACAGCACAGTATACATACCATTGATAAAGCATAACCCTGAAGGATATAAATTCGAGACAAGATCCCAAGTGACATTTTTTTCCCCATTATATTAATGAAGGAAGGCAGCAAAGTCAGAAACAAACAGGAAAGCGGACCAGCCTTTGTGCTGCACACAAGAAATGTTCAGGATGCAAGTCAAATAGAAGCAAAGAGTCACCTATATTTGTGGTTGCAGAAAAATATATATATATATTTCTCTGCTAGCAAAGGAGACATTCATTCTGATCAGAAACTCTCCAGAGTTTCAAAAGTCAAGAGTCCTCATTTTGCCCCAGGTTCTCATGCTAAACTTGAGGAGGGTCAGCATAGAGTGACATACCTACATTTGAAATACTTCTGGTGACAATTTAATTGCATAATTAAACCATGCCCAATTGCACATTTAATTGAGATATGGTAGTGTAATTATATGATAATACCAAATATTTATAAGAGTGCTTTCCAAGTTAAAGTGCCTTACAAACATTAATTGATTAACTGGGATGCATGTAAATAATCTCACAGGGTTCATTCCCCAGGAATTGGCAGCTGACCAACCTAATACTTTCCTGTAGGAGTGAGGTATAGCATTTACTCAGCAAATTCAAAGCCAGGTGATGTTTTGTAAGCCCACGGTAGGGATAAGTTGCCCTTATCTGTTGTGCAGAAAAATCTCCCTCCTTTCTCCCTTATTCTTAGGAATGTGATAGTTTGTCCTGAATATGTGAATAAATCTTCCCCAGCTCTTGCCACAGTACAAGGCAGACAAAGAGATCCTCAAAATACTTTCCAAACAGGAGACAATTCCTCAGATTTCAGATATTCTGGAAGAGAAAATTGAGATGCCACTGGCAGCTGGGCTGAAGTCTTCCAACCTGACTACAGCCTGTTCATGTCTCAAAGAACTTTTTCAAGAAAAGACCTTAGGTAAATATCCTGGTGTCATTAAAACTGGAGAGTTCTGGGAGTAAGAGGAGATCTTGTTTTTTTACTCAGTATTCTTCACAGTAACTGGGTGTCATTTATGCCCATTACTACTTTCTAAGAAATTATTTCAGAAGTTGCTCCATTGTGCTTCACAGATACAATTCCCTTTAGCATAGAAGGCTGAGTCTTGTAATAAATGGAACAGCAAAACCAAATTCTTATTGCTGGTGGACATGTTGTTCCCATGTATGTGGGACTGAGATGTTCTCCTCGCATGTAGTTTGGCTCAGTCAATGTCTTTCAGTCTTCTGACGTCATCTGGGCTTCTTATCCCAAAGTTTTCCATTTGCACTCACCTCCTTTCTTCCACCTGCACACTTTATTGCAAATCTTTAGCCAGAAATTGAGATTTTGGAGATTAAGAAGAGTTAAATTCAGTTCCTTTTCATTCAGACAATGTACGCAAGTATCTGCATGCACAAGCACCAAGACATACGAAAGCCCAGCCTGGCTATGGCTCTGAGTACTTCTTGCTACAGATTTTCACCTTAATGAAACCATCCATCTGATGGTAATATACGCAGCTCTGGAAAAAAGCCTTCAGTTTAGAAGTGTCAAAGATCACATTGCTACCATGTGCTTAATCTAAAAAGTCCTTAGGATGATACACATGAATGGGAGACCATTTGCATTCCGTGGAAAAATGAAAATGTTCTGATTTCATGCCTCATGTAGTCCATATTTATTACAATTGCCTAAGTCAGTAGAGGACATTTGCTTACGTTACATAATCTACTGAAACATTTGTGAGATCAAAAATCATTAATGGCTAGCTGTAGCAATCTGAGACATTTATTCTTATATCTAATTTGCCCCGTATCAAACAGTACATTAAACAATTTAGCCATACCGTGAACAATTGCTCTTTCTGTGTTTGAGGTGTGGAGAATAAAAATCACTACTGTAGAGCTAAAAAACAGTAGAATAAACAGCAATTCAGAAAAGTGGTATTTTCTTCTGTTGCCTGGTTACCAGAAAAACTTAACTGTATTTGTATCTCAACAGTATTTGCTGTGTTAAATAACAACAGATTGTTCTATTTTGCTTCTTATGTGCCTTTTTACTAGGTGTGCTAGAATACTTTAAAAAAAAAAAAGTTTCCTTAGCAGGAACACTTACTTTCTTATCAGAACATGCTAACACTTATTCTTTTTGTTCTGAAAAAGGAGACAAATCAGTTCAGCTTTAATTCCTTTTTCTAGGAGGGAACAAACTGTAACAGCCAATTTTTAATTCTCCAATCAAATTACTTTTTGATGGGAGCATTAAGGTTTAATGTGCAAAAGGAAACTGAAATACATTCTGTAGCACAGCAGTGACCAAAGCTTGTCCAACCAAGCACGGTTCTGGCAATTTACCAGCAGTCAAAAGTCTGGGCTTAATTTACTTTAAATTATGAGTGCAGCATCTTCATCTGTGTCACTGAGATGAGATCCATGAGGACAGATCCCACTGGGGAATATTTCATCATAAAAGATGTTAAAAGCTTTATTTCCAGAATACACCTCCATTACAAAAATCAAAACTAAAACCTAAATTCTTGAATTTAATTTTCCCTTGTACTATTCAAAGATATCAGAGAAGTATCTCCTTTACTTTTGTACAAAGCAGGATACTTTATGATCATAAACAAAATGATTACATCTGTTTTGTTATGACCTCTAAAACATTCTCCAGCATCCTCCACGACTAGGTGATCCTTTCCAAATGGCCACAAGTCATATAGCAGCATTTTATGGCCATCTGAATTTTTACGGCCTTCTGAATTTTCCTACCATCTGAATTCATCAAATGTGACCAGTCAACCCCAGCACTCTTCCTTTCTTGATAAGGCCAATCTGCAGAGCTATGGTGTGTGAACTGCTGTTATAGGGAGACAGTAGGAGCAGGTATGAGGAGGTGCAGATTTAATAAGGAGAAGACAGGACAGACAAAAAAAAAACATTTAGTTCCATTATTTCCATGTTTCTAATTTCAAAACTGGAGCATTCCACATCTGTTCACCTGCCAGGTCTCCCTGTCAGCCTGGCAGCCCCAGAATATCCCAACTGGTCTGTGCCTCCCCATGTTTACAGGCTGTCCATGCCCTGTCTGTGGAGCTTGTCCTCACAACAGCTTTTCCCTCTGTAGCATCAGGGTCCAGGGCAGAGCCTGGTGGCCATCAGCTGCTCCTCTGAGACAAGGATGGTGCAACCTTGTCAGAAGATGTGATATAGACATCATCTGCAGCTCCTCAAGACACTGCCCTGATACTTCACAGGGGCAAACATTCATGCTTTTTCTGCATGACTCACTATGGGCCAGAATAAAAAAGGAAAATGATGAAATGAAATTAGAAAAAAGCTCTGTAGCATGGTGGAGCCATCTATAGCTACATGTCTCACAGTGTTTCTTCAGTTAGTTGTTGCCACTGATGCTGTGTAACAGCTGCCTTTCCTGTTTAACCAGGGACGAGGCCATTTAGATGTTCAGCAGCACAACTAACAACTTTTACTGCACTCCTGTTTCTTGTATGACACCACATACCTGCGTGCTCTTTAACCACAGCCACTGCTTCATCAAGAGCTGATGAAATTGCTGTGGGCCCCAGAGGCCCCTTGGTTTCCACTAGTGGGAAATACTGGAATTTTCTACATGTCACCATGGCTGCAGCCCTGGAAGTGATACCCATGTGAGACCAGACTCCTGGGGATGAGAGGCTTCCCAAAGGAACGCAAAACCAGACCAGACAGAGTAGAGATCTTCCCTGCTCTGTGTCCTCTGAGAGGCCAAGGGATGTCCCATCATGTTCAAAGAGTACATAAAGGCTTCCTAAACCAACATTTACCCAAAACTGTTAGGGAAACATGGCTTTGCTGATTAATGCTAGGGCACTCCAAAGAGCTAAGTTCAGATCCTGACTCCTCTATAGTCTCCTGGTTTTCCTCCTGCAGCCTGAAAGCTTTTTCAGGGGTCTTCAAGTGGAAGGCTGTCTCTGTCTTCTGAACAACAATTGACGTCCATGATCAATAGTGACTTACACAGAATTTCTTTCCCCTCTTTTCCTACCTTCCTCTTCACATCATATTTTCATTTGCTACTAAGTCTGTCTGCATGCTATTCATCCTAAAACATCCTGGGAAACAAATCCAGGTTTGCCTCCGTGTCCCAGGCTAAAGATATCAAGAAGAATCAAGGGGCAGAAAATCACAGATTCCCCCAGAGACCTTCAGGCATTCCCTGGAAAGGTAATTAGTCATGGCCAAGAATCCATAGCATGCAGCTGCCACAGGAATGTAATCATAGGCATCCTCAATTCACCAGCCCCCAGGGCTGCAGCAGAAGCTGAATTGTTCCTTTGTTCCTTCCCAGCTATGATAGAATTATGATAATAGCCCTTGGAAATGGTCCCAAGACACTCCTTGTGAGACCAGTGGGGAAGATGCACCTGTCTCATGATCACTTATTTGACTACACTTGAAGAAGTGACCACTTGTAGAGTTAAGAAATGGGCACAGCTGGAAAGCAGTGCCTCTGGCTTATTCGAAGCATTGGGCAGCAAGTGTATCTTTCAGGTCTCCAGATAAGCAGCCATGCAGCATCCCAACACCATATTAGAATAAGACTAGGATAAGGTATCAAGAACCCTTTGCCTTTCTTAGCCCTGTATTAGTTTCCACAGGAGCAAAGTGTACAACAGCACACTCTGAAAATCCCACAGCTGGAGACCTTGCAGTCTGGGAGCAGGCTCCTCCTGGGTACCGGTGTTTATTATTCACACTGCACACATTGAGATGCTGAGACCCCTCCAGGGAAGCTGATTCTTTCCCAGCATCCATCTCTCAAACCATTTCCAGAGGGACATGGGCTATTTATTGCTCTGAACTGTTCAGGGAGTGGGTTCAACATGGAGGTGAAGCACTGGAGCAGCTAGGGGGGTAAATACCCTTGAGGTCTGCACCAGCTCATAGCCAGCTCTGTTAGGAAACCTCTCAGTGGTGAGCTCGTGAATGTCTGGTCAAACTCACCACCTGGAAGCGGGAAAAACTTCACTCTGTTATTCACAAGAACCCATTTTATTTGTTATTTTCTCTGGTGTCTTTGATAAATTAAATAGATGAAGCTGCCTGCAGAAAAAGCAGCTTTCCATTGTCAATTTCCACAGGAAAAGAAATGGTGGTTGTGATTTCCTTGGTGCAGGAAAGAAAAAAATATATATCATTTTTAAAGCAGAGGAGATGCTTGCAGAATCTTTTGCAAAAGTCAAAAGAAGCAGCAGTAGTACAAATACCAGAGAATCAGAGTGGGTAGGGTACAGGCTATATTTCATCCCCAAAGACAAAATATAATGTGTTTCCTTCCATATACGCATCTTTCTTTCATGACTACTGGTGTGTGCCAAGATGAATCTGGGTTGTGTCACTCTTGGGGCCTTGCACGTAATCCTACACTGTGAAACAGCAGGAGCTAGCTGCCTCCACTAACCAGTAAAAATGAACTATTGCCAACCTTCCCCTTTCTGCCTCCAAAAAACCTTCCAAATTGCTTATAAGAGCTTTGATAGGACCTGCCTGCTCTTTCTAGCTCAGGGAAAACACACAACTGAGAATTCTGTTTGGAAATATCTATGTTGTAAATAACTATTTTTTCATCCTATTTATACAGCAGTCTATGCTTCAGCTTTTTCTTTGAAGTACTCAGGAAAAGCTATCAGTTAATCCTCCAATACAAAACACCTAACAATTTAATGCTCATTGTTTGGATGGAGCAATCTACAAGCATTCAGGAAGGAATGTGGGATTAGTCACTCATTAAGACATGGACAGACAGTATTCATGTGATCTCTATGTGATATGCAAATGACTGTCAGTGTTATTTAACATGAATTCAAGCTAACTTCCTGTTGGTGCTTATAAGTGGTCCTGACTAATAGTGAATGTACTTTAAATGTTGCTTGATTGAAGAATTTTATATAAGATTAAATTCAAAAACAACTTTGCCAGCTAATAGTATTAGCAGTGCTGAACAGCATCTCACAAAGAAATGGTCTTGAATACTAAGTTGAACACCGCACCATGAATTCTGTCTTTGTGCTTTGCAAATATAATGTTCAGAAATCTTTGGAATAAAGTTTCTGTCTTGGCTTTTGTCTGGGGAGAAAGGTCTAGGGCAAACGGCAGCATTTTCATTTCAGCCTTTCATCAATTCCCATAGGCCAAATCCAAAGGGCCCCAGTGAGAAAAAGACCCTTAGCAATCTAATGGGAATTTTGACAACTTACAGACCTCCCAGTTTGCCCTTTTAATATTGCAATGTACAATAGAGCATTATAGAGAAAGATGAAGGAACATAAGAGGTGACATGCTGGCAGTAGCACACAAGCCAAAGGAAAAAAAAATAGTATGAGCTGGCAAGACAGCAATTACATCTAGGACTTGAAAGTAAACTGTGTTATTAGAGAGTTACAATTTTTAGTCTAATAGGAATATTCGATTTCATTATTAGTTCCATCTCAACATATAGCTCAAACCCCCAGAAGCACTGAAGGATAGCAAATGCCTCTGAGAAAAAATGCTTTGAGGAATAGCTAGTATCAAAAGGTATGAATTTATAACAAAACCTTAAGCTTGCTGTGAATTCAACAGCCATTTTGTTTGTAAAGTTATTCAGAAAAGACGGCAGAGATAACACAGGCACACAACAAAAATGAAGAAAGATTTTTGCTGTGGCAGGAATTCCCTGGGCAAACAGGAGAAAAGAGAAAAGACCACATCAATCTCTTTTACATTATATTTTGAGAAGGACAGCCCGAGGGGTATATGACCAATTTTTAACACGATTTTTAATAGGGGTAAAAATAATCAAGGTGTTGCAACACAAACACTATCATATTTGTATACGGATGTGTATGTATAAGCTTGTTATTCCCATTCAGTATATGAATCTTCATTCGAAGAGTGAAAGGTATAACTGATAGAAGGCTTTTAAAATTTGGGAGACTGTATTCTTAAAATGCTACAAAGGTAACAAAACAAACACAAAATCTGTGTGCAGGTAGTTCCCAAACAGCTATATGTCTACACAAAGTACAACATTTTCAGTATCAAGTCTGAATTCATGAGGTTGCCCTGAAAATCAGAACAATTAAGAGCCTAATGTAGCACAGGAGTGCTTTCAAGTGGATGAAGATGGACGGAGGGTTGCCAGGAAACACAGGGCAATCTGCTCCTAATCAGGATGAGGGGGAAAATGCTGGAGCTGGAAGGCTCATCTGGGACTTGTGGAGGGAACACTTGCTCCCCACTCAGCAGCAGGCACTAGCCCTTGGCATGTGGCCAGGGAATAATCCCCAGTGCTGGTTCCCAAAACATGCTTCAGGTTAGAAGAGCTCTTAAGGATATCTCCAAACCTTGTTTTGGCTCTGGTATGTCCGTTGAGACTGACTAACTTAGGGTGATATGCTTTACCCTTCCATTACAAACTTAATCACAGAAAGGCTGAGGTTGGAAGGGGACTTCTGGAGGACATCTGTCCAACCACCTCCTCAAGCAGGGCACCCAGAGAAGGCTGCCCAGGACCATATTCAGGTGTTTTTTTGGATATCTCCAAGGTGCAGGAGACTCCACAACTTTTCTGGGCAACCTCTGCCAGTGCTCCGTCACCCACACAGCACAGAAGTGCTTCTTGATGTTCAGAAGGAACCTCCTGTGTGCCAGTTTGTGCCCATTGCCTCTCATCCTGGCTCTGGGTACCACTGATCAGAGCCTGGCTCTGTCCTTTTTGCACCTTCCCTTTAGGTATCTATAGACATTGATGAGACCACCCTTGAGCCTTCTCTTGTCCAAGCTGAACAGTCCCAGCTCTCTCACAGGAGAGGTGCTCCAGTCTCTTCATCATCTTTATGGCTCTTTGCTGAACTCTCTCCAGTGTGTCCATGTCTCTCTCCAGTACTGAAGAGTCCAGAGCTGAACCCAGTACTTCAAGTGTGGCCTCTCCAGTGCTGAGTAGAGGAGAAAGATCACATCCTTCAATGGGCTGGCAAAACCTTGCCATTGGGATACCATTACCCTTGTTCGCTGCAAGGGCACACTATTGGCTCATGTTCAACCTGGTTTCTACCAGGACCCCCCAATCCTTTTCTGCAGATCTGCTTTGCAGCTAGGCAGCCCTCAACACATACTGGTGACTGGAGTTTTTTCTCCCAGGTGCAGGACTTTGCACTTCTCCTTGTTGAACCTCATGTGTAAGGTTCCTGTCAGCCCATCTCTCCACACTGTCATTGTCCCTCTAGATGGCACCATGGTCCTCTGATGAATCAGCCACTCCTCCCAGTTTTGTGTCATCCACAAACTTGCTAAGGGTATACACTGCCCCATCACAGATATCACAGATATCATAGATTTCTAGGTTGGAAGAGACCTCAAGATCATCGAGTCCAACCTCCGACCTAACACTAAGTACTCCACTAAACCATATCCCTAAGCTCTACATCTAAACGTCTTTTAAAGACCTCCAGGGATGGTGACTCCACCACCTCCCTGGGCAGCCCGTTCCAATGCTTAATAACCCTTTCGGTAAAGAAGTACTTCCTAACATCCAACCTAAAACTCCCCTGTCGCAACTTTCGCCCATTCCCCCTCGTCCTGTCACCAGGCACGTGGGAGAACAGACCAACCCCCTCCTCTTTACAGCCTCCTTTAAGGTAACTGTAGAGAGCGATAAGGTCGCCCCTGAGCCTCCTCTTCTCCAGGCTGAACAAGCCCAGCTCTCTCAGCCGCTCCTCGTAAGACTTGTTCTCCAGACCCCTCACCAGCTTGGTCGCCCATCATCCAGATCATTAAGAAAGATGCCAAAGAGGATAAGATCCAGTATTGACCCCTGGGGTACACCACTAGTTACTGGCCTCCAACTAGACTTTGTGTCACACCACCCCCTGGGCCCACCCATTCAGCCAGTTTTCAATCCACGTCACCATCTGCTCATTCAGTCCATACATCAAGAGCTTCTCTATGGGGGATGTTATGGGAGATAGTGTTAAAAGCCCTCCTGAAGTGCATATCCACTGCTCTCCCCTCATCTACCATGCCAGTCATTTCATCTTGGGAGTCTAATACTGAAACTAAAAAGGTATTGTTACGGTAGGTCTTATGGCCACGTTTGTAGATACAGCACTGGTGAAAAAAAAGAAAGCTTACAAGTAAATTAAATATAATAAAATGTAATTCTAGCATCTGTATAGTGAGCAGACAGTTCTTTAACTACCCATCCTTGTCACTGAAAATCCCTCAGACATATGCCAGATGCCAGAGCTGGAATTCCTTGTTCAGACTGACACCCAATCTCCAAATTATCTCTTGTTACAAGCCTGATTCTTGGCCTAGATTGCAGTTTATGGCTTCTTCAAAGAAGATATGATACATGTATTTGCAGCTGTTTGCACAGTGACTAAAAATGCTCTCCATATCACAAATGAAACCAAAGTTGTACATACTGCTAATAATGCTACTGTTAATAATAATAATAATAAAGCACTATTTGCTTGAATTAGAAAACATTTTTATTAATCCAGGCAGCAAATTGCATGAACTTCCTTTAACCTTTGGAAACCATTAAGAAATTCAGTGTTTTTGGCTAATTACTGTTGCAATTCATGGGGCCTGCATCCCTTCTATGTCAGGTAGGTAAAATACCAGTGTTCCCATGATATTTCCTTCCCCTGTGGATCCCAATCACCCAAGTGCAGAACTAGGTTTTCCATGTGCAGCAGCTCTGAATTTAAGGAGTATTTGAAGTGAAGGCATATAAGTGTTCCTGATAAAGAAGGTAATAAAAACTATGAACTGATCTTCTCAGGTTTTTGAGAGCACAATCAAGAACTTGCTCTCTCTGCTGGCATAGCTGCCATCAGAAGTTAAAAGAGCTTGGGGAAGCAGAAAAAGTCATTTTAAAAGTTATTCTTTTCCTATGGAGAATATCATAAAGAGAAGCTTTCCCTTTTTAGTCCCACTAGTTTCCTTTCTAACAGCAATTTGTTTGCTTACTACTGGCTCCCAGGCCACAGATGCCCTGGTTTTCCAGAGGAAACTTAGAAAGGGAAAATAACTTGGAAGACTGCTTCAGTACACAGCAATGTGAACATATAGGAGGAGCAATGCAAACATACATGGATAAACCAAGCAGCTCCTCTTGGGTTTTCCAAAGAAAAAGAGGGTGTCGTGATAGATTTAGAGGGAGGAAAACTATGCAGACAGCTTCCCCACATGCACAGCCATGGTTGCTCCCCATGTGCCCCTTGCCGCATATACCACACTCTGTGAATTTTCAGTCTTTCATGCTCCGTTGGGAAATAAATTGTTTAGGTCCAGGAGGTATTACTAAAGCTAGCTCTACTAAAGACCTATGCATTAGTGTTCAAAGATGCATATCATTTCCTACAGCTAGAGGCAGCCATTTAGATTTGGCAGATGTTATTTTATTTGTTCAGGCTGAAAGGTCACTATAATTCCACCAGCTTTATTTTCTGTATTTAAAATGTCACCCCAAACAGGTAGCTAAGGTAACGCATTTGCTTTCTACATATCTTCTACCATTTTCCATGTCAGAGAAGGTCTTTTATGTCTTAGGAATGCTAATTAAGTTTGAAAACTGGTCTTTGAAAAAAAAAAAAAAACTTGAAGGAAGTGAAGCACCTTTTAAAAATGTTTGTCTCAGTTGCAAGGGTGTTCGATTCTATTGTTTTTCCAAGGGCTTTGACATGTTTGCTTCTGGCAGCATTTCTTTGCTCTCTCAAAGCATCTCTTCATGCAAGAAGACAATTATAATGATCAGAAAGGTTTCCTGCTACCATCCTCCATTTCTGTGCTCACATTTACTTGTCTCTGCAATTTGCACCTACAGAGATACAAGACAAATATGACCCTGTGCCTTGAAGGCCATTTCAAAAAAGCAATTAAAGCCATGCAGAAGCCTACGTCTACCTATTGGCGCCCACCTTCCACTAATCCCAGATGCACAAACCCACTCCCTTCTTTGCACCAGCTCCTGCACACACCTGAATACATGCTGAGCTCTTTTAATGTGCCATGCTGATCAAGAACTAACCCATTTAATTTTTGGTTAGTTTTCTCTCATCTTAGCTTACTGAAATGTTTCTGTGAAGATCTCAGAGCACCAGAGCTGCAGGGAGAGGTGAAAGAATTGGAAGCCATGGGGAGACAAAGGCAAGAGGAAGATAGGAACACAATGCTCAGTGCTTGGAGAAAGACTCACTACTATAGCAAGGCAGCCTCATGGAAAGACTTCAGTGGTTCTAAGTATGCTGTTTTGCCTTGCTATATTTCCCCAGGAAATACTTTGATTCTTTTTCTAATTAGAACCCCCCTACCTTTTACTGACATTTGAGATAGAGGTATCTAAAGGTACTTCAGCTGGCATGCTGGTCAGATATACTATACTATCATCCCAAGAATCCTGTCTGCTCATTAACTAACTTATACCAGACACATAATGGCATTAAAGATCTTTCTGTGTATTGTCTAACTCGGTGCACCAATGTACTGTATTTTTTCTTTCTTTTTCTTTTTTTTTTCTTTTTCTTTTTCTTTTTCTTTTTCTTTTTCTTTTTCTTTTTCTTTTTCTTTTTCTTTTTCTTTTTCTTTTTCTTTTTCTTTTTCTTTTTCTTTTTCTTTTTCTTTTTCTTTTTCTTTTTCTTTTTCTTTTTCTTTTTCTTTTTCTTTTTCTTTTTCTTTTTCTTTTTCTTTTTCTTTTTCTTTTTCTTTTTTTTCTTTTCTTTTCTTTTTCTTTTTCTTTTTCTTTTTCTTTTTCTTTTTCTTTTTCTTTTTCTTTTTCTTTTTCTTTTTCTTTTTCTTTTTCTTTTTCTTTTTCTTTTTCTTTTTCTTTTTCTTTTTCTTTTTCTTTTTCTTTTTCTTTTTCTTTTTCTTTTTCTTTTTCTTTTTCTTTTTCTTTTTCTTTTTCTTTTTTTTTCTTTTTCTTTTTCTTTTTCTTTTTCTTTTTCTTTTTCTTTTTCTTTTTCTTTTTCTTTTTCTTTTTCTTTTTCTTTTTCTTTTTCTTTTTCTTTTTCTTTTTCTTTTTATTCTCTTTTAACAAAGAGTTAAAGCTCTTGTTTAGTGTTATAAACTACTTGAAAGGAAGAGAAAAACATTCTGGTACTGAAGTATATTTCTTAATGGATTTCTTAGTACATTCTGTTTTTCCATCTTGTGCTTGTCAAGATGGACCTGAAAGCAAAAAGAGCAAACAGAATCTCTACAAGAAAAAGACTTATTTTCCTTGTAAAATACATTAATGATCAACAATGTCTTTAAGGACCTGTGATTCTTTCTTCCTTATTGTTGTGCATGTTCCAAACCTGACTGCAGACTGGCATGAAATACCTGTGAAGCACTGAAACCCTAGGTCAAGATAAAGACCATCATTCACTCTTTTAATTTGCTTTTGAAATCAAGTTTGAAAAAATCTGCAGAAAAATCTGTTCCTGGGCCAAGGGTTTACTTTTGTACTGACTATTTAAGTATTTTCACGAATACGTTTTTATCTTTTTTCCCTTCCTGACCGCATGGTTTGAACATACAGGTCAATGTGACCTTACAACTTCCTAGGGGAAAATTAGTTGCAGAGAGATGGCACACAAAGAAAGAGACACTCACAAAAATCAGTGGGTTTTCTGCAAAATACATTTAGTGTTTCTTGGCACTCTCTGCCCTCAACACCCACCTTTGCTTTAGTAGCATCTGCTGTGATTTTCTTATCTTGCACTGAGTGGTCCAATGAGATTTTCATTATTTGAAAAGTGCATTCCATTCACTAATGTGTATCTGATTAAGCTTGGCTCCAGATTACTTTATGTTAGAAACACATTATAGCTACATCTTCACAGAATACTGAAACATCCCACTTCCCAGAAAGCATTGGCAGAGGCCCAACTCTGATTGAAATCAGTGGGACTGAGCCCTCTAGCTTCCTTCAAATATTAGGTCTGATCAATGAAATGGGACAGGATGAGGATTTTATATATATGCTTTTACGTAAATGCATGCATTCACACTCCATATATATGCACTGACATACTGTATCATGCTATATCTTACATCTGTTGGACACCCAACAAGAGTCTGCATACTTGTGACCTAACTTTATTTTCCTACAGATACAAACCAAGATTGACCAAAACCATTCTAGGGAAATTAAGGCAAAGAAATGAGGTAATATTGACAGAAGTTCTCCCAACTAAATCTAACAAAATGGTACAGCCAGTAATTTCAGCCAAAGGCTAAGAACAAGCTCAGCCAGAGGCTGCCTCTCCCTTCAGCCCGCCTTGCAGGATGCAATTCCCGTAGTGTTCCCAGGCTCATGTGCTACTTCAGTGGAGAGAATAAAGGCCATATTACCTTTCCCTTGCTATAATTTGCTGTCCAGCTGTAAATGCTTCTGTTACAGCTCATTCCCCCGTCTCCCCCCCGCCCCCCCCCCCCCCCCCCCCCCCCCCCCCCCCCCCCCCCCCCCGGGGTTTAATCTGATGCTTAGCACTGAATTGGCTTAAACCAGTTTATCTAAAAGAAGAACAGATCAAAAATAAGTGAACCTGTTCATTCCCATTCAAAATTAAACCCAACTGAATAAACTAACCAAGCAAAAACAATCAAACAAACAAAAACAGCAAAAACAAAACAAAAACCCTAAATGAACCAGTCTAAATCCCTTCATTTAGTTGGCTTTCAGCATTGTTTTTTTCATGCTCTTGGTCTTCAGTATATCAAGCTGTCCTGGAAGCTGATGAAACAAATTTCAGCACTCTGGGAATCTGGCCTAGGTTTGCAATGAGTGGACCTTGACTGGGAGCAGGGAGTGCCAGAAGTCATAAAGAAGACTGATCCTCTTGAGACCTTGAAATTAATTTTACTGTACTAAGGAATTTGACTAAGCTCCTGTTAAGCTCTTCCCATTTAAAACTGCTGTTCAAGGCAAACCTGTGGGGTTTCATCTATCACTGTCTTGGCTTGATTTGAACTGTATCCTGGTGACAAGGGGAGACTCTTCAAGCTGAAGGGAGGAAATACTCTAAAAGATTAGCACAAGGAGTGAGGAACATCCAGTCTCAATTCTCACAGTATATCCCATATAAACTTGCAGAATCACTTAAATGGTGATAGAAAGGCTAGTAACATACTCAGTATAAAAAGATAAGACACAAAAACAGGTGCGCACATGGAGCTGAAACAATCCAATTTAAGCACCTACAGCCAAGAGCATGATACAAATTTTGACAAATCTTCTGAGGAGGAAACAATCAGTGGTGTATCCAATATCATTCATGATGAGTTCTAGAATGATGGCAATGTCCAGAGCTGCCACCACATCGGCCCAGCTGAACAAGTCCTTATCTCCTCTCTGAAATTGTCCTTATGGGATGTACCAACATTTATGTGCCACCAGTTCAACATGGACCCGATACAGGCTATAACCTCAATCACTCCTGCACACAAAGTGCCCCTAAACCCCTGTTCTGTTTTTCTGGCCCAAGCAACTTTAAATGATCAAGAGCAGAGTGTGCTCTTATTACAAACCTTTCCTGCAGCCTTCTGGCTGAGTAACTCCCTAGAAATGGGAGACTGGGCTGTGAAATCCCAGTCTGGGAAGACATGCAGGAAGTTCATGCACTACCTAAGCAATACTTGACACACCTAACTGTAGGCTGATGCTGTTTCAACTTGTATAGTTTTAAGTATTAAGACAAGAACCAGCAGCTATTTTTCAGCATCTAACCAAAAGCAGATGACGTTTCAGATACCTGCCTGTCTCCTCAGTATATCCTCCTAAGTATTCTCCTGTGTTGAAGGAAACATAAGACAGGTCATTAATTCTAATGCATTAATTCATTAATTCTAATGCAGCATAGCATTTTTTACATTCTTTATCTCCTTGCACCTCTCTCATTTCTATATGGGAATGGTACTATTCAAAAACATGGTAGGTATATTTGGAGGCTAATTAAATTAAGATATGCAGAATACTAGCTCCTTGGGATGGCAGGTGCTATATAAGTGAAAGAGATTATATTTAAAATGTCATGTTAAGTGAGGGATTTTTTTTTTCTTCAGAACATTATCTCTCAGAAATCCTCGGTGTGTTTTAAAGTTGAAATTTCATTAACAAGTTGTCAACACCAGCTCCTCCTCCCAGAACCCTCTCTTTTCCCTCCTACACTTTCCCCAAAACACCAGCCATCTCGAAGCATCTAGAATGGCAAAGGAAAAACTAGCATTTTTAACAGAGGAAAAGAATCAAAGTAAGCAACTGGAAAAGTTCATTTCTTTTTAGGGCTTGGAACTCTGTCTCACACATACATGGCTACCTTATACATAAACAGAGATATGAACATACTTGCAGAATGAATATGTATGTAGGTTCGATAGCTACATTTGTACACACAAATACAATTCCATGTTAAATGAAACAATATATTGTTTTTGAAGAGAAGAAATGGCTGTGGCCTTTTACCCACCTTGTTCCTTCATTTTAAACTTTTTTAAGCTTCATTTTCTACTCTATTAAATTAATAAGTTAGCACAGCACTGATTCCAGTTTTTTCTAAAATGGCTAGATGTAAGTAAGAACCCTACCAATTCAATTTTGACTAGGAAAATTATTGCTTCTCAGTAGACATTGTTTATAAATCAAGACTCAATAATTCCTCTCACATTTCAGGAAATAAAAGCACTCTAGCTATTCCATAAAAGTCATGGCAATCCCAGGTACTTCATAATGAAGACTGCTACCCTCCATCTGTATCAAATCAGGCACTATTTTCTCCCTGTTCTCATCTTTTGCATCATGGTTTCCAATGGTTATTAAATGCATCCTGGCCAGCCATTCTTTTAAATTAGCATCCCCATAAGATGCAATATCCTCCTGAATTCCCCCAAGAACAATTCCAGCTGTAATCTGCACTTAATATTGAATTTGCACCAGAGAAATTCATTAGCTATGAACAGCATAAGACTTCCTTTATGCATGCTTTCAGTTCATTCATCCAAAACCACCATAGCCCTTGGCTGCAGCAAACAAACCTGGCTTCTTCCCAATAAAATCAATTGTTAACACACATACTGAAGAAAGTCCTATGCATTCAGAAAGGATTAGTTACAGCTTGGACTCATAGATTGTTGTGCACTATCCTGTTGAATATCTTTTTAGGTTTTGGCAATAGCTTACAGGATTGACAAAACAAAACAAAAACAAACAAACAAACAAACAAAAACGACTAAAAACCACCACCTGGGTAATATACATATCGCAATACACATTCTGCTTCTTTTCTTAGCAAAAGGTACGGATATTACATAGGACTGGCATAAAAGTTTTAGAGAGGATTATAGGCTACAATTCTACTTAGATATTGGACAGATTACAAATATTTAAGCATTCCTTCCTCCAATTAAATATGAATATGCGGTAGCAGACCTCTTGTGGGTTTATATATACACAACACAGAGAATAGCACTCTCTCTATATATGCACATGCATACACATATGCCCAAAAATGAAAACATGCAAATATTCTCTGTTTTTTTTGCAATTGTTTGCTAATACTTTATGTTATGACATAGTATCCAACACAAGTAGCAAAACTAATATTATGCCTGTTAAAAACCTTATCTAATTGTAATCATTTATGTTCTCTTTGAGATTCCAACAAATGAGAGTTTGAAAAATTAGTCTTGCAAAGCTTAAATTGAGAAGCAGACAAGGGTAGACTTAAGCAATGTAGCATGCATAAATTAAATCATTTGTCACTGCATGTCTTAAATGTAATGAAATCTTGAAAAATGGCTTTCCCTTTTAAAGCTTTTTTCCCATACGAAATGTAACTACACACAATATAATTCTAATAGTATAAGTAGAAATTCTACTACAGCAATTCTACTGCCCTCTATTTAAAAGGACACAAAGCTCCTGCAGTAGCGTACCTTTCAAGAATGACTGTGCATTAAAAAAAAACACTGAAAACAATGATCATGGTAGTCTAGGACTCTTGGTAGCTGAATTCTAGAATCTGAATTAGAATATAGAATCTCCCCAGATTCTGAAGCTCAGTATCTCTTTTAAATCATTTTTGCTCAAGTGCTTCTATTTGAAAAAAATTGGATAGAGATACAATATATACCAAGTAACTGATAAAAGGCCTATTATTTCTCACGACATAATCTCACGATTACTTCTCACGACAGCCAGCTTGTGCCCTCCTCTTCTTCATACTTTTTATATCACCAGATCCTAAGAAGACATTACCAAGCCCAAATTAAGCTAAAGTTTCATTTTGGCTATCATTAACATACATAAAGGATCTTTAATCTCAATGGGGAATCAATTTGTGACCTTTTAAAGTATGTATTCCTAGTTTGTAACCATGTTAACAACATGAATTATCATTCAAATACAAGTAAAAATGGTATGACTTCCCTATAGTATATCTGCTTAGTCTTCCAGTCTACATAAACGTCTAATATGGTCAATAGCTCAGACAGATATAAAGAATTTAAATGGATCATTCAAAGGACTAACTTAAATATTATATTTTTCAGTTTATAACTGAAATATTTCAGCTATAAAGGCAGTGGATTAAAGGGCACTGCTGGAACAGTGTTCTCCTGCACTTCTCACCCTCCTCCAAGCAATGTAGTCAGGCTGATATTTCAGGTAGCAGTAATAAAAATATTGTTTGAACTAGTGTACCTCTATTTTGTTCTGTTATAACCCTTGAGCTTATACACTTCACCTGCTAGCTAGAAATACAGTAAAGGGATGGGTTTAGCTGCTGCCTCCTCTATTTAAAATGTCAGGTTCATATTTTCAACCATTGCTATCAATTCTAAGGAACTATTTAAACTTCTTTAGCTTGTGGGGTGGAAGAAAACTTCTCGAGGTCAATTTTACATGTTTGATTTCTAGAAAAAGCATGAGAACTGTTGCTATTTTTTCACCCTTTATGCGCTTCTGTGTGTACAGATTATAGTGACACCAACAATTAGCTTTACAATTTAGATTCACCAGTTAACTCACTAATTTCTTAATTTTTTTCTAGACTATAATTTAGGTGCTGTTCTTTGGCGGGGGGGGGTGTCAGGGAGAGGGAGGAAATATTTTTGAAAGAGGTTCAGTTAATTTTACTAGCTTGCTGGTGTTTTAATTTATTGTTAAAAGTTTCGTCTTCCATGCTGCAGACAGAAAAACTCGTATAATTGTAACTGAACCAAATTTTATTAAATTATTGTTTGTTCTGGAATTATAAGCATGGGTCTTTCATTTTACTGATGTGCATTTTTGTTTCTTGTTTCATTTCTTTTTATGATACAAATATTTAAACTGCTGTAGTGCCCAGCTGTTAAATTTAAAGCATACACAAAGGACTATCATGCTGGTTAGACTAAACTGTTTGCCTTGACCAGAATTCAGTGATAAATTCTTCCCACTTCAGAATAAAATTGAACTATGCAGACAAGACCCAGGTAGCAGCCTTCTACAGAGCATATGTGATCATCCTGACACATTCCTAAATCTCCAAAAGGCCCAAGATTTTGTTTTCCTTCTCCCTCAGAGACAGTGAGAATGAGAGGCAACGACTGAAGACCACCCCTTTCATGAAATTGTTTAGAAAACTAGTTTTTCAGGAGGGGAACATCAAAACCATATTGGGTGCATATATAATTCTTCATGTTTCTGAAACAAAAATGTTCAGTTCCTTAGTGCTTTCCATGCCAGCTTGTCTCTACAGACAGTTGGTCAAACATGCTGACCTCTCATAGCTTTTCAGATTTCCTTTCAACTTTAACTCTCTTTTGGTAAAACAAAATTTTCAGCATCTTGAAGATGAGGCACGGGATCTCTGAAGCTGGCAACAGCTTCCACTGTCTTTGCAAAGTATACCAAGATGATGCCATTTGAGAAGCCATTATGATGTATGGATTTAAGGTAGACTAATATATTCATGCACGAAAAAAAATATATCCTAACACTACATATTATTTTCATTTTATCATATATTTGGGGTCTACCTTAATTAGATGAAAAAAGAAGAGAGAGTTGCCATCTTCATTGTTTGGGATTAAGCTAAATAACACTTTGTTATTCTCAAATTTTACCGCATCTTATTTTCACTCTTAAGTCATTAACGCATCAGTCCGGTTATAATGCCCTGGAAAAAAAATGGTAATTAACCTACTTCCATACTGACCATAAAACACCTATAGCTCCTCTTGGTTTCCCTCAGTCAGTTTATAGTCTATAACACTTTTGGGGTTGCCTATCTTAATTTCCTTAAATACCTCTGACAAATTCATATCAAGGCACAGCTGAATTTCTCCTTTCTTGGTGCAGTAACACTGTGATGGCAGAGCTGGCTCCTAAGATGCCTGAAGAGTCAGCAGGATTTTCAAGGTCTGTGAGGAGGAACAAAATCAGGTAAAGGGTAATTTGAGTTACAAGACATGTGGATGCGAGGAAAGACCAGTGAAGTTTTGGGCAGGTACGTGAAGGGCTTCTTTTGGCTTCTCCTCAGCATTCTCTCTCTGAGGACTTCTTGTTGCTCATCCCTCTGGTAGTGCTTACCTTTATCCTTCTCACAGAAATTGCTGACATTTCTCTGCTGCCTCCAGCCTGAATCAAGCAATCCTGCTCTGTTCTCCTGTGCAGCAGCCCCTAGACACTTCCTTGTGCCTCACACCCTGCCAGGGGCTAGGAAGAAGAGCAGGAGCAGAACTGCAAAGGAAGGCACCTTTTACTGGAAGGGTTGATCTAGGCTGTCTTTTTATCATAGGCGAAGTCATCTGCTGCTCCAAATGGCCTCCTGCCCTAGACAGCCTCCTACTGCTAACAAATGCCAGACATAGTATCCTGCTAGAGGCTTTTGACAAAGTCTTTTAAAAAATCTAGATAAAGAACTGGCTGACAAAATGCTTTTTGCTATTTTAATGACAGATTTGAATTCTATGAGATTAGGAAGATTAGATTTTTTTCTTCACAAAAGCCAGACTAATTTGCATCTATTATATCATGCTTAGTTTAATGTTTTATAGACTCTATCTTGCTTCTTTCAACTAATGTTCCCGATCCTAATTTAAGGTCAGTGCTTTATGTTCCTCAGGATCACCCCTCATAAATTTTTTAAGAGAAGTATAATATTTGTTACACTCCAGGGCTGTAGGTAAGTAATTTATTCTAGTATGATGTTACATTTTTATTAGCAGCTCAGCCACTTCCTTCCCAAACATCTCTCTAGTTCCTTCTTGAACAGTGGCTAGTCCCACCAGCTAATTTCAATTTATTCTACTACTCCATTTTTGAGCACCTCATCTCCTATTATGCCTAGTTCTCACTTGCAAAAAGAACTGTTACAGTAGGAGTATATGAATCAACCTCTATGACAGGCACTAATGCAAAGTCATCATCAAGATTCTTTGAAATTGTACTTCAGGCCTGACTTCCTCTGACTCAGGGCTTTGACTGTCTGTCTGCAGGAACTAAAGAAGAAAGAACTGTACTCTTCCAGTCTCCTCTGGATGCATGCAATTATCCTTTGAAGACTCTGCCATAGCTGAGGCTGGATGTTGCGGTTTTGGGACAGGAAGGGCAGGTTTCCTGGTAGAGCTGAGAAAACACTTGCTTTCCTGGTTTCATGACTTCTCTGTGTTTTTAGAGGTAAAATACTTGTGACCAGGTTTGAAGGAAAGAAGAAATAAAGGTCAGACTGTGGACAACTCAAGGGGCAGTGAGGGTGGAAAAAACTGCCTTGTGTAGCACAGTCACAGTCTACTTTGCATGGAACTATTGCAAAGCCTGTTGTGTTGTGGGCATCCAGGACATCCAGGTGCTGCTCTCTTCCTATGACACTGTAATTCTGGGAGAACTGTGCCTTATATACAGGAATGCTGGGAAGGAAAGCATTTTGTGGTGGCTGCTGTAGCAGAGACAGGCTGAATTTTCCCGTGGTCTCTTCTGGACTATTACATCTATTACATGCTTGGCTGTGTTTGCAGGAACCAGACTAAATGATCCATGAATTGTCATCCACTCCTGTGGGGAATAATTGGGGATAGCAGGAATAAAATCTCTGCTATTTTAGAGAATTTGGGATCCTTGTTCCCCATTTCCCCTGTGTACTGCAAGAGTTACTGTGAATTCTTTAGCTTATCCCAAGCTTTCAGAGGTGTTAAAAGGTTTGCTGGGCTTGCAGATCTGTCTGGAACTCAGAAATATTAAAAAATAGTAGCAGAAGGCGTATATGAAAGAACAAAGGGCTGCAAGCCAGAATCCGTCCTTTGCCAGATGGTCATTTAATAATACTTTGCATAAATATAGCATTAGGAATTTGTACTTTGGCCTCTGAAGTGGATACACATCATTAATACTGTTTTACAAATGGGGAAGCTGAGGATTAAAATGGTACATTCAGTGGCTACAACATTGCTAAATGTATATGTGAATAATACCAAGATTTTTTCTGGTTATGCAGAAAAGGTCTTAGTGGCCATAATGTATTCATGGAGGTGTTTGGAGTTCAAAGAAAGCACAATATGTCCCAGCAGCCACACTCATTTCAGCCCATGCTTCAAGCAGACATCAGCTTCTTTTGCCCATACTTTAAGACAGAAAAAAGAGGTCATGACCATATTACCCTGGGCTTGGAATTAAGCTAATGAACTCAGCTTTCCTTAAATCTTACAAGGTAGGTCTAAGGAAGGGACCAATGCGTGTGTATGATTTTCTAGTTATGTGGACAAAATATATTGACAGCTGCCCTAAAACGCAAAAGACATGCACAACTTCAGTCTCTATCTCTTCTAAGTAACCTCTCGGAAAACCTTAGAATTTCATTCTTCTCGTTTGGTAGTGAATATAATTTTGAAGGCATGAAGACCTACACCTTCAAAGAGTTACTCAGTAAGACATTTTGCCAAGAATACTGCAAAATGTCTAAATCCTAACAGTTCTTCACTTTAGATCCTTCATGTTCAATATGATTTGTCTCTCAGCGTTCAAGTACAATTTAATACAAAGTGTACTTAAATAAGGATTTAGGGCAGTGTTTCTGAACCAAAGGGTCACAAATGCAGGACAGTGAAATCAGGGTGACACGAAGTACTGTAAATTTTATTATATTATAAAGCAAAGAGAATGCTGTTTTCCAAGTCTACACACATAACCTAGCCATTCAAGGTCAAATATAATCCGTTAACCTCTCCAAACAGACACATGAATATAAGCTTATATATCCTTCTTGCTACTATGGTTATATTCTTTGTTCTTACATTTACAGCAGGTGGAAAAAAAGTCATAAAAATTGATTAAGATGTTGCCAAGTTGAAAAGCTTAGGAACATTTTTCGCATTTGTGTTTTAAGAATAATTAAAAAAAAATTAATCTGAAAACTGTTGCTGAAAATGGTAAGTTAACAGAAAACACTTATTTTCTTTGAGAAAACAGGATTAACATATTTGAGAGAAAACTTTAAATAGCAATACATAAAATAAGCATCACTTGTATATCTTTTTAAAAAGTAGCCTGAAAATAGTGGTGCTTTAAATACTGTAGACATAAAAGCATCAGTAAGTACTATTATGCTATTCCCTTTTACAGTAATGGGTACCTCCCTTATAAAGTACAGTAGGAAAAAAATATATGATATGAAATAAAGTAAGTAGAAATGATTCTCACAAGCGATGTACACTCCACCCCACTTCAGCTCTGAAGTGCCTACACATTCGGAAATGCTCCTTAAACAGAGACCTTCAGGGAGCCAGCTGAAAATGACAATACCTTTAAAAATATAGATTTTTTGTGTGTGTGTGTGCGTATTTCTCCTGTACTTCTAATAAGCCAACTATAAACCAGCTAATACCAGTTAAGTACTAGGACATATTTTTGTAATTCACACAAATGAGAGGCAGTGACTGAAGGTTACTGGGGAAAAGAAAGCACCTCCTGTAATATTAGAGATATTAGGAGAAAAGAGGTAAATTTCCCATGATACTATCTATACCCATAAATAACTTTCTTTTACTGCTGAATCAGAGGAAATGGCCTGGGTGCATACTGGCAGAGTTGCTTTGTTTTACACAAACTACTTAAGGATTATACACAGAAAAATACGGTACCATACAGAGTTTGGCATCTGTTTTTGCAGCTGTCACATCAGCCCTGCAAGGGAGCATTTGGAGCTGCAAAAGAGGCCAAAGGGGACTATATTCCATACAATCATCACCAGGAAAACAGGGTGCCAAGTGGGTATTTGAGTCAAATTTATAAGCCAACTTGCTTTAGAATAGTGTTTCTATTTTTAACACAGAGGGATGAGCCAAGAAACACTAGAGTCATGCATTGCAGATTACAGAAAGATACAGTATTAGCCTAAGTTTCTCCCTAGTGCACTTAAATATTTGAGTTTGTAGCCTATGTTCATCTTCGAGGTAAGTAAGTGCAAGTTCATTTTGAAAAGGAATAAAATGGAAATTGCTTACAACAGTTCCACATAAGTGTTGTCTATTTTTTTTTTTTTTTAAAGTATCATTCCCTGTCAGAGACTGCTTAGTAATTTATAAATTATTTTGTCAGGCAGTAATGATTAAATGATCCAGGTCTTCACTTAAATTAAATGAACCACGTCTTTCAGTTCAATGTTTCACATTCTGCATTATGCAAGTGTCAGAAGAGACTACTAAAATGATGTTCTTCTGCCCAAGACAAGGCAAAACCTCACTCAAGTTCTACAGGAAGCTATTGGATTCCAGACTGCAGAAAGCCAAGTACTGTTCTTTTGAGGACTCTTTTTAGATATTTAGTACTTATTTAAATCTCAGATTTTAGAGAAGCAGTGGAAATATCTGGATTTATACACAGATCATTTTTCTGTCTTCTGATTTATAAATCCTTGATAGCATTCATAGTCATATACAGTGCCATTAGTATCACCGATTTGATCAGCCTTTATTTAATGAATTTCTCTAGATTTTAATCTTATTTTTTACAGAAATTTACACTGTGAATTTATATTGTGGTTTCAGTAAAATCCAAATGTGTGTTTGTAAAATGAAAAAAGGAGTAAATTAAAGAAATCGTATAAACTATCATATAACAAATATATGCAAATGTGTTTTTTTGTTTTGTTTTGTTTTGCTTTTTTAATTTGGCCCAACCTGCAAAGTTTTGATCAGACCTCTCATTTATAACTTTATCTGAAGTTCTCAGAAATTTGTGTGTGCAAAGCTGTAACATCAGTGGAAAATCTTCATATTAAAACCATGCAGAAATTGGCTAGCTTCCTGGTGCCATCAGCATGTGCTGTTGCATGTTATTTACCACACCTTATGGAAAATCAGGTTCAGCAAATCATTTTTTTTTTCCATAATAGAGAACTTTTTAACTGTGCAAAATCTTGTGCACAAACACTCATGATCCTCTCACACTGCTAATTCATAGCAACAAGAGTTATTTGGAAAAGCGAGAGATTTGCTTCCCTCAGTCTGATTTAAACACCATCATGGCATTCATGCTGCATGTTATACCAGGTTAAAATCTAGGCTTAAACCTTATCCTGGCTTTCTGTTTAAGCTGTTAAGTCCCCAGCCTAGATCTTTGCTCTCTCGACTCTTGGTTTTCAAGCACACTACTCTTCCAAGGTCACATCAAATTCTTCCATACACATCAGTAAGGCCGGGGAGCTTGTTTTGGTCTTTATACTCTGAGAACAGGCTTGCCTGAAGCAATTCTATTTCAAATATCCTCATTCCCAGGTCAGTACAGCCTATTTTTGTTGTGATTTTTCCCTGCCACACGTATTTACCCTTGGACAACACCTAGTTCTCAACCTCACCAGTATTCATCTGCTACTTCGCAAGTTGTCAAATGACTACTCAGGCGCTAAAAAACCCAACCAAATCTCTCTAGAGTCTTAATTTAAGTGTTAGCAGGGAGCTGAAAATTAGCAGTAATGTTGCTGCCTGCAGCTACGAAAAAATAGTGAGAACTGACACTTTAATGATTGCTAAGAAAGACTGGATAACAAGTTTGCTAGTTGCTCTCCATTCCACCTTCACTGCCAACGCCCGATGTGTAAGCACTGAACCTACACTCCTGCAATTTCTCCGTTGAGGGTAGGAACCTGAGCTACAAATGCAATTTTGGACAGTAAATATCTGTGTCAAGTAAGTTGGTGAGGCCCAGCAATCTGCTCAGGAAACTCTAGAATATTCCCCACATTGCTCATGACACTGTGGAAAGAACCATGCTGCTGTTTCTGAGTGAAGTTGTCCACAAAGCCTCTTCTTGGAAATTTCAGCTCAGTTATCATCTTCAGGGCTCAGTAACAGCACCTGCTGTTTGTAACTTTTACCCCCATGATCCATCTGAAACTGCTCTATAGGTTTCTTTTAGCTCACAGTTTCTGCTCGGGCACTCATTTTCAGGTCTCTGTTCTCAGGTCTTTAAGAACTTATTGCTACTGTGATGCTGACTTAACAGCTATATACCATACAGCCTTAAACGGTGTTTGCTCTGCTGAATGCTTTTAAACCAGTTGTGTGCGCTTTTCTCTTTCAAATCACCTTCCCACTCAGACACGGGAGTGACTGCTTCCTCGTCAGACCAAGAGCTGGTTAACATTCTGCAGACAGTGCCTCCTAGCATTTGTATTTATAAGGCCGACTTTCTATGACCACCTCATAAAACTGGCTGCCAAAATCAAGACCAGAAATGCTTCAAGAGTCAAGTTTACGAATAGAATAGAATGTGACCTTCAAAGATCATCAGGTCCAACTGCCTGACCACTTCAGGGCTAATCAAACCATATTATTGAGGGCATTGTCCAAACGTCTCTTGAACACTGACAGGCAAGGGCATGAACCACCTATCTAGGAAACCTGTTCCTGTTTCCTAATCTGCCCAGGGATCTAACACTCGCATACCCTACCAACATTTGCAATCTGCTATGTGCCACCAGAACACCAGCCAAGGTCTGCTTGAGCCATGCTCAAGGTGCAGCTGTGTGCAGCCAGGCTGCTCAGAGACTCTGTGTCCCAAATCCCAAACTCTGTGCTATCACCACCAAGCAACATCACTCTGCTGCACGTTCACGAAGAAGATTTTTCAGCCCAAGGACCTGTACCCCCCAACATCCTGTTGCAGATTTCTTCCTCCTCTTTCCTTCCAGGTCATCTCAAATCCCAGGATCCCTATGGCAAGTTCAGCTATGCCATAACTTCTTAGTGGCATAGTAGCATCTTGACAGCAGACAGAATGGTCCCAGTCTGCTTTTGTGTTTAAAGCCTATCATTCAGGTAACAGATTTTGATAGACTCCATTACCTCTGGTCCTCCTAAATTGCTGCTGGCTGTGGCCAGTACCCAATCAACACCAACAGCTGGTTTCCAGAACAATCTGAGTTGGCTACGTGATCAGGTGCAGGTTACGATTAACTGCACAGGAAACAATCTGCTGGCTAGGGAGGCTCTAAATACGCTGAAAATTGCCAAGATTGTCACGGCTTGGTTTGGCCAGTTGTGCACATGCTTAAAATAAAATGACAGCAGTATACACTGGGAAGAGCACTTAACTTCAGACAAAAATCTCAAGTGACAGGTATTAAAATCTCATGTCACAAAATGTAATTTAGAACATCGCAGGTCCAGCTGAACTCTGAGCCCAGGGAGCGTTTCCCAGCTCCTGGCTTTGGCAATGCACCTTGGCTGCTGAGGGCGCAGGCAGGACGGGGACAGTCGCTGTGTGCCCCAGCAAGTCTGTATAGCTGAGGGTAGAGGCTGCTGGGCACAGCACTGAATACATCCTTCCTGCAGTTCAGGCAGAATGTGACACAGAAGAGACTGTGGGAAGCAAGGAGAGCTGAAGAATTCATGTCTTACCTCCATGTTCATCGCTTGCTCTGCGTGAACTTTGACATATTTTAAGTATGGTGTGAAGTTTTCAATAAGAGAGAAGATACTAGGGATATTAAGGGGATACTAGAGGGATACTAAGTTTGGTGGAACATGGTTAAATTTAGAGCTAAAATGAGCAGCAATCATCAAAATATGGGGCATCTGAGAGATATTGAATTAAGTGCCTAAAGCAGTTTATGAACAGATTCAGAGATGATGGTTCACAGTTCACCTATAAAGCTGTAAACAGTGTTGGAAAAAATGATTAATTTCATAGAATGTCTTAGAAATATACTGTTCTACTGTGAGATTCTTCTAAAAGCTAAATGTATTTGTACTGTCTAATACAAATATATCAAGGAAAAAATATTTTTCTGGAATGAGTAATCACTATATAGTGTTTAGTTGTGCAATCCTCCCTTAATCGTCTGTTCCCTACTGCTGACTGTTTCAGTGATTCAGGAATAAATATTAGAGAATAAATAGGGTAGATGCAAGAGACCTCTCAATACTTAATGACTGGGCTGCACTTTATAGATCATATCTCAGATAGTTCAATAGTTACATAACCAGGAGTCTCACAGTAATTTTAGAATTTCTTTAGCTGAAGGTTGATTTCTCTCTCCTATGTCTAGCCTCAGCATAGTTAAATCACATTCTAACTCTGACTTAGAGCACCTCACTGGCAACATAATAGGCATTGATAGTATCTTCAAGACAAAGAACTTCCTCTCTGAAGAACTGTAAAACTGAATCAAGAATTGTAATGCCCATCTTTAAAATAACTGAAGTCACACATTATTTACACAAGCTTTTCAAAGAAGAAATCATTACAGTGTCTAAAGAAAACAAATCCTGCCATCTTTCTGTGTGTTCAGCTCCCAGAAAGGCAATGGGACCTGAATGTGTTCACATCTTGGTCTGGACTTCCCTCCACATATCATGTAGTGTCTGAACATGCTGAGCATAAAAGGGTGGCTACAGGTACAGGGAAGTAGTAGCAAGCTCATCCATTCTCACCAACCTTCCAGTTTTTCCTCAGTTTTTCCCTTGGGAGTGTTCAGACTGTCCACTCGCTCTCTCCCCTGCTTCCTGATGCAATAGGGACATATTTGCCTTTCTTGAGAGTAATCAGATTTTTTTTTTCCCCCTGATAAACCGCATGCCTGCAAAAGAGGTGAAATCTGCAGCAGTCTACTAGTACTGGTAGACACCAACTGGAAGCCAGATGTCTTCTATTTATTATGATATGCCATGTGCCATTTCTATCTGAACCTTAATTTACATATTTAAGGGACCCAACTTCCATCACGTTTTAAACCTAGCTAGTGATACCATAATTTAAAAATAAAACCTAGAATTTACCACTCCTTAAAAGCCAGCAATTATCTATTAGCCTTGACATACATTACCTATTAGCCTAGACATACATTTTACAGGCTGAGGATACCACTTTCCTCACCTAATTTGATCTGAGTAACAGAGCTAAAGCTAAAAAGTTAAAAGTCAAAAATTGCATCTATCAATTAGCTGAGATATCTAAATATTTTTCCTTTGGGAGCTGTTTTCTCCTAGGATATAAATACAGATATTGAACTCATATTTAACTCAGGTATCATATCATTTTATAAACTGCTGCTCTCACTGTGCCTCATCTTTAACATGTGATGGACATGGGGACCACGGCTCATCCAGTGTAAGGCAATGAAACGGTGGCACAACTGGTGAAAGAGCTAAATATGCCTGTATCATCCATAAAGCTACATCCTGAAACTACCTGAAACAATCTGAATAATATCTTCAAGAACCAGTTTATGAAAGGTAACATATACAGAAGTGATTAGATGTATCAGATTGAGCATGAAGACCAGAATCTCTTGGGGTAGACTATTGCAAAAGTCTGAAATGAGAGCATTCAGATAATGAAATATATTATTAAGGATAAAAAGGTAAAAGATAAAATAAAAGTACTATTCTTATTGTTGATAAAGAGGAAGGATGAAATATTCCTTTCACACCACTGGGAGTTTTTACATATGGCAGTAAAGGACATGATTAAGTGGTGGGACTCGGTAGGTCAGGTTGATGTATGGATTTGATGACCTTGAAATTCTTTCCCATCCTAGATAATGCTAAGATTCTACATCTGTACGTGTACAGATAAGATCTGAGAAGATACAGGCCATATAGAGGGAGCTTTAAGAGGGCTCAGAGTATTGCTATGAAGGACAACAAAAGCCTTCTCTTAGTTGCTGTGGAATACATGCACTGTTATCAGTGCTCTAATTACACTCTTAATTTGATTTAAGCACAAGTAAAACTCAGAGTCATGCTCTTATTAAAAAGCACTTCTATTCCTGTACTCTTTAGGTAAACAGCTAATGTTAAATGGCTGGAAGATAGATTAATTGCATTAATTTTAATAACATTTCATTTAGAAGACTAGGAGAAAAATAAATGAGGCCAGTTAAATAGATAATGCTGTAAACATTTTCTCCATTCATCGATACATGAGAGAGCTTTAGTGGAATTCAAGCCTATTTAAAAGACTGCATGGCATGGACCATGATCATGTGTAGCAAGAGAACAGGAGGCTTCCTCCCTGCAATGACCTAGCTACAGGGCAGTGCCATGAGTACAGTGGGCTGTGGGCTGATCTTCACTGAGGCTGCTCCAAATGGATTCTCCCACACATGCACAGCCTGGACCAATTAGAAAAGCACAACAAGCTCGTGGATGCTGCTTCTCTTTTTAATAATCTTTCAAAATTAAAATTATTTATTTTTTTTACTGCCCATTTTAAATTGGATCTGTAAGGTTAAAAATGTTTACTTTGCATACAAGTTTTCATTTTGAGAAAAAAAACACACTGAAAACATTTTATAATTTTTTATAACTCTAGTTCTGAAAACTTTCAGGAACTCCAAATTTGTTTTGTAATTTCAAATTTTTTTTAATATATTTTATTTTATATATAATATTTATTTATATTTATATTATTTTTATTATTATTTTTTTTCCCCGTAACTTGCTTCAGGACACAAAATGGACTGACAATGTAAACAAGCTCTGCTGTGATCTAAAATCAAAGACTGAGATATGCGGTTAGGGCAGTGCATATTAGCAATTTTTATGTTAATACCTTTAAAAAAATAAAAAGAAATTTTTAGCTTGGTCCAGCTTGAAAGGTTTAATTCTCATGAAATATAAGACCCAAAGATTTATTTATATATCAAGGCAAGGATATAAGTGTTTCCTGGAGCAAAAACTCAAACACGTGTCTATCTCCCATCTGAATGCCCAACCTACAGAATCTGCTGAATCACAGTTCTCATGGCCTTGTATATTTAGTTTGTCTATTATGAGAACTCATTTGGTTGCAATTTCAATTACAATCAGATTTTCGAATAGGGCAATCTACCAGAAAAAAAGAAAGCAAAATTTTCAGCCAATCTGGCTCCCTATGTCACAATGGTTCTCATGTTAAAAACAATTTCTCTGGTTCCTGCCTAGCAGAATCAGTCTACGCAGCATGTCAAATATGCTCTCAGTTGCCTCAATAAAACCTTTCCATCCTAACTTGATTTTTCCTCTCATGGGTGTTTCACATTGACTACTGCAATGATTCCCTTGCAGTTATTTAATTAGAGCTTAATCTTACCTTCTCATACAAAGGCTTTCTGCCCTAGTGGTCATAAACTGCAGCCAACTATTTGGCAGCAGCACTGTCTGAGCTGGTAAAAGCAGTTTTTCCTTCCATGTCCTTCCCTCCATTGCCTCCATGGTATGCTGTGGTCAGCCACCCAGCAAGTGGGTAACAAAACCAAAGTCCATGGCCTGGGTGACCTCACAGCCAACAATAGCAGCAGGTGCTGTTTCAGTGCATTCACTAAAACATGGACTTGGGGAGGGGATGCTCCTTCATCATGAGTCAGAAAATGAGAATAGAGCCGAGACCAATTACTTTCATACAATTACCAGTTTGTGTAACTCTAGGACACTTTGATGCTGTTAAGTGCTCACCTGGAACAAGTCTACATTAAAAGTGTTTGGCCAGGTAACTCTTATCATCATCAACCTGCTCAAATTAACCATGTCTCATGCTTCTAAAACTAAAAGAAGAAAGCATATCACAAGTGAATTCCACACAATTCCATCTGATATGCTTTTATAGCATCCAGTGGAACCAGAATCCATGCACAAAGTTCAGAATGGACTATACTGCTGATAAATGAACTTATAACATTATAATGAACAATAACAATTAATAAAAAATAAATATAAAAAATAAACAACTACACTGTAAACATATTCTTCTACTTAGAGAGAAAAGAAAGTATCATGAGGCAGATTCTCCCAAGTGTCTACAAGGTTTCCTTTAATGCACAATGGAAATATATACTTTTCCTCACACCACCTTTGTGATTTCCAGTTTTGTTTCTATTAATTACTCTTTTAAAAAGGTAGATTTACATTATATTAATGTACTCAACATTCCTTAACATCTTTGGCAGCCTTTTAGATTTCAAATTCACATTCTGTAAACCACAAAAAGTATGCTGGACTTTTAAAAAGTTTTACTGGAACAAAAGTGTTCACGTTTCTTTGAGATTTTGCCTACTTCTCCTGGTTGGGAGCATGATGTACGCAAACTATGTGTAACAGCCAAAAGGGATCTAAGAAAAAGTGCAGGATCATTCAGAAAGCTAATACAGACACAGAACATACATAACCTCCTTTCCACCATGAATGTGCTGAAGGCATCTTCCTGTAAGCAATGTTCATGGGAACATCTTCAAATATAAAACTGCATGCCAGGTCCATGTTTACAGGCATCTCTGGAAATGAGGTAGAATTTTCAGTCAACATTTTGTACTAATGCAATACAGAAGTTGTAGCAAAGTGAAACAGTTTTCCATCACTCTAGCACTGTCATCTGATTTCTGCTACTGGATAGAGATTTGAGTATCATATACAGGAAAAGAGATATTAACTGTATTAATGATTTGAGATAAATGCGCTGTAATCAGACAATGCACTCTCGTTTCATACTGATCCATGTTCTCTGCATCAGCCTGTCTGAAACCCACAGCCTGTCTGGCTCAAGGCCTGATGAAGTGTTAGACTGGGGATACTGTCCCAGCTGCAGCTGATGTGAAGAAAAATGAAGAAAGATTAATGAGCTTAGGGAGGATCATGAGGAAAACAGCATGGCCATCTCAATGAGATGGAGAGACTGTTAGGGTCCAGAAGCCCAAAATATAAACTGAGTTGAGGAACACAGTCAGGAATCAGGCCAAAAACTGTTATTCACAGAAGTTCAGGTAGCAAAGAGGATCCCAAAAAAGGAGAAGACTCAGGATAAGCAAGGATAGGCAGCAATGGGATCTATCTTAAGGCCTGCAGAAGGCAAGATAAGGAGCTAAAACACAGCAAGAAGAAGCAGTCGGTGATGTTCAAAAGCAGGTCAAAGCAGATTTCCAGGCAGCCTGCAGGTTCCTAGAGCATCTCTTACATGTGTGAGTCCAGTGACTGTAACACAGTGCTTAGGGCAACAACTCTCCAGAGAGCTCATACGTCAATAACCTGGAGAGAGATTGCCCCCGACTAAGCAATAGCTAATTACAGAGACCATTCAAGGCATTTATTGACATATGAACCAAAGTTATTGATATTTTTTTTTCAAAGTTGCCTGTAAGAGCTTTACAATTTTTCCATACCCATCCTAAAACTTCTGAAATTCCAAGAAGGGATGGACACAAAAGACATCAACCCTATTACTCCCAAAAGAACAAAAGTATAGTTCTGTCTCAGTTCAGTCTGCTGTTTTGTCATTTTTATATTATCCCATACTTTATTGCATAATCCATTTATGTCAGTGCAATTCTGAATAACATCTAATGAGAAACTGAGTAAATATCTGATTTAATGGTTTCTACAAAAAAAGTGCTGTAAGCATCCTCCTGTCCTATTTTTTATACATAACTGGGAATTGATTTTATCACATCCTAGCATCCAGTGCAAATTTTTGTGCATAATCTCTTAGAAAAATATCCCAGACAGCAATAATCTAGTGCTGGGCATATTTCCTAGAGCTCTGAATTGGTGTCAACAAACATTTATAGGCAACATTTAAAATACAACATGAAAATGATAGATCAAAACAAAGCCTTCTCCTCTTCAGCAAAACACTAAATGAAGCCTCTTGGAGAATTAATGCATTGATCTTTCTATACTTTTTTTCCTGACATAGCTTTTTTTTTGCTTTTTTTTTTGCTTTTTTTTTTCTTTTTTTTTCCCAGAGCTCTTCAACTTTCAACTCGCATATGAAACTTTTACCTGAGTAACATTGGCCTCAAAGTTGTGACATCAGACAGCCTGAGAGTTTAATGCTAGATTCCCTTTTCTTTCACAATGTTTTTTTTTTTTCATTTTCAATTAGCTTGGAAGGAAGAAAAGAGCAGTAGGTCTTAATTGTTGACACCATTTTGTAATCAAACGTACTGTCTACTTACAGGCAGTTTTGATTCTGCATACTTCTGCCCTTAGCTGAGCCAATTTTATTTTCTATCTGGATGCTACTTGGCACTCTACTTTTTGAAGAAGCCTACAGGCTTTTCTGAGCGTGACTGTTCACAAGCACTCAAATGTACCGCAAAGCCTAACCCTGAGCTTTTGTTTTACACAAAAGAGCTGCCTACAACTCAGGTTTAAAACAACAACAACAAATACACACAAAGAAAAACAAACAAACAAAACAAACATATAATAACAAAAAAAGCCATCATCTACATGGGGACTTAAAGACTTTCATTGCACAGTTATGTAGGACCTTCATTTTCCACACTCCCACTTTGCTACTTAGTCTTGTATAACACTACTGTTTCAGCAACATTAGTTAACCCATATTTAATGGTTACAATCATCTATGCAATGTATACAGGCTTGTAGTTGAGTCTCACATTTGCATTTGCTGTGCCATTGTGGGCAAGACTGCTCTCATGTGGCTTCTCCTACAGAAAACTGTAAGGATAAATACTACGCTACTGTGAAGGCTAGAGAGAAAAAGGGCTTTACTAATTGAAAAACATTAAAAACTGAAAAGCTGCCAAATACAACTGTGAATCCAAGAAATCTATCCCATGCATGTTTCTGAAATATATATTAATTATTTTGGGGTATTTACTTATTTCAGTTCTTGTAGTATGTGAATGTACAAACATGCATTTTGGAAGGCATAGCATTAAAAGTTTCTATCTCCTTTTGAAGTTTCATGACCAGATGGAGGCACCTTGAATGAAATGTGTTTTTTTTTTCCCTGGAAAGTAGAATCTGTGTCTCCGTTTTCAACAGGTATCAAAGACTGAGCAGAGAAATTTACAGGTTCTTTGCTCCACAGCCAAAGTTAGACCCAAAATGTACGAGGTCCATTTTCAAGACTTTGAAATAAAATATTCCAAAGCATGAGTAAGAAAGAGGAAAAAAGGATGAAGAGAAAAAAGAGAGATAAAAACGTTTCCTATGCGTACATTTTGTAGACTGTTATTTGCTTGTCATTTCATGGAGGAAACACATCTCTTCTGGACAAGAAATTGTCTAAACTGATTTTCCAAGTACATTGGTACAATGTGTGTTTCTACTCAAGTTATCCTCATTCCTTAGGTAAGTTCTCACAGTTTCATTATACATCTTATATGAGATCATTGTCCTAATCTGCAAAGTTAGCAATTAATCAAACATAACCAATCATGTATATATATATATTATACTTAAATTCAGATAACTCATTTCTACTCTACAGTAACTATTATCTGATCATGCTATTCCTATGGTTAAGAATGATTATTTGTTTTTTTACGTTCTTCTCCTTTTCAGAAACAGGCTGGTGCTTTTTTTTTTTTTTTTTCCACCTGTGTCTTACAAAAAAATTTTTACTTGTAACAGAGTTTGACTATGGAAATTTCATTTTAAAAAGTTAGCCTGTCCAGGAGGAGTTCTGTCTCTGAACAGAGATCTATTGGCTTATCTTGGATGGAAGGCAGACACAGATATTTGGATAACACTTTTTTTTTTAGGGAGTGTGGGTAGGGGTGGTGAAGCAGAGAGAATGCTTGTGGGAAAACAGGGTCACGCTAATACTAAATAAAAGAACTACTGCAGTCCTGAAACATTTTGCAAATGGGAGAATCAGCTTCCTGACAAGTCAATTTATAAGTGATTCAATGGAAGCATTTAAAGAACACATTACACCACCTTAATTAGAGGGGTTGACATATATCTATATATATATATATCCATATATTTCCATTTGTTGTAGAACTCTATCTTTCAGTATTGATCTAGTTTTGTAAGATAAATTTGAGTAATAGTGTGGATTTGTTTGTTTTTTTTTTGTTTTTGTATTGTGTGAATATCCACTGATACTGACAGAAATTGGGATCCATTTCATCACTTCTTCAAAACCATAAAAAGAAAACTATGCTACAAAAGGTCTTGTATATGATAGACAAAAAGTACAAAGAGAAAATGGTTCAAACAGCCTGGCATCAGATCAAATAGATGGCAGAGCTGGAAATAGAACATGGGTCCCTGACACCCCAGTCCAGGCTATGTTCTGACCTCTCCTACCTCATTTATTTACACCAGTTTTCATTCTCTGCTTATTAACTGAATTACAGAATCCACATCAACAGCTGGGACTCACAAACTGGATATATATATTTAATAAGAAATGTTTGAAATCTTTATTTTAATTGCCAATGGTCATACAGCTTGCACTAGCTTGCTCCCTTTTTGAACATGAACTAACACTGCTTTCATTTATTAAGTTACTGATCATTCATCTAAGGCTAGAGAAGGCAATGATGGCACTCACGATAACAAAAATCAATAGAGCTGTAAATAAGCTCTGCTACAGTCCCTAACAATTTTAAGTAATTCATTAGCTAGAAACATATAATGCTAGCCAAGGAAATACAAAAGCTTTCTACATATTTCTGTAGTTGTACCCATAACCTACTACTTACAGGTCAGAAAAGAGGATTATGTGGACTCTCTAAAGGCAAAGAATAAATTGCCAACATCACTGCATATAATGTAACGATTTCGCTGAATAGACAGAGGGATAAAGGTAATCGGTGTGTTTCCATACAGCCACAGAAACTTGTTTCCTTTACGTTCTACCTTTTGGATCAAATCCCTTTTCCAAACTCCCAGGTTTTCTAAAAGACTCCAGGAAGAACAGAGTAGGTCATGTTAATAAATTCCAAACACATTTTGCCCTATGGAAGGACAGTCCCAGCATTCAGGACATATATAGTTTACACCTCAAATATCAGAAGGTGAAACATCAGAATGTAAGAGGACAAGCCTCCACAAGGGGCTTGGGTACTAAAACTGTTGTTTAAAATGTGTTAAAACAGAGTCCTTGAATTTGAACCCTTTTAGAAAGGCAGTGAGCAGAAGAGGAATTAAACAATATCTGTTTTTTTTTTTCTTCTGGGTAGGAGGAGACTCAAGTACTGTAGAGCTAATAAGGTCAAATACATTGGCCACAGACTACACCATTTTCCATTTTGCCTTGAGAAGAACAAAACTCGCTATGGGGTAGACTAAGAGTGTATCAAGAGACAGGATGGGATAGGAAAAGGCATGGCATTTTGAGGTCTTCTTCCGAATCTTTGAGCAAAGTAGCACTGTAAACCATATCTTATCCCATTTCATACATCCAGCTATTTTGATTAAGAATCAGATCCTTGGAAAATTTCTACAGACATTTGCAGGGAATACTACCTATTTGCCAAAATATATATACTTTGGCTTAAATTGATTTGACTTTTTTCTTCCTGCAATATGAGATTCCAGATCATATATTTTGCAGAACAAGTTGTAACCTATGGGGTTCAATACAGTGAAAAAACGTGAGGTACTAGAAATCTTGATAATCTTGACATGTTTCTCAGAAGACTATGAAAGAAAGCTGGATTTGATCATTTGCCAAAAGACAGAGGAAAAGGTCTTTAAGCTTAATCTTACCGGATCAAAGATGACATCTGACCACAGAGAAACAAATCCTTTACAGTTTAGCAAGTAGTGAAACCTAAATAGCTCCACCAGAGCATCATATATTAACACACATTTGACAACTTTGTTGAAAGGAGCTCTAACTATTTAATCATAGAGGAATTTTGGGCTTAGCCTCCCAGGTAGACATAAATATTTTCTGAGAAGAAAGAAAGCCTAAAACTTCTATGCAGAGTGCGCACATACTTTGTTTTCCCATCCATCCCTACTTACAGTATAAAGAGATCTGAACACAGCCAGGTATGTTCAGTCCGAGACTGAACACACAAACACAACTTTCGCATGAGGAACAGACCAGCCTTAGTAATTTAAAGCTCATGTTATCAGTGTTCACAATTTCCTCGGTTCATCTAGAGTCAAAGGGTTCACCACTCTGAAATAAATAAGCAAGTAAATCAGACCGCCATGGCCAGTCAGTCAGATTTACTACCAGAACACATAGCAGATACTTACCCAGTGTAGCTGGCCACAAGGAATAGTTTATCTCCTAACCTGGGACTCCTTTAGGGAGGCATTAAAGGAGAAAGCTCTAACTTGAAGTATGCTTAGTCCTAGTTATCTACAAATTAACCTCAGAACCCAGGTGCCCTCGTTAATTGCCACTGACTTTATAAGAGTCCATAAGAATATTAATAGAATTGAGAATATATTTCTCAATGATTCATGCTGGTTATCCTCAATTATGAATTTGCAGCACCATTACCATCTTAAATATGTGACAATATGTGTGCTCTTCATTATGTTCAATGCTGTCCTTTATTCTGTTTACAGGCAAAAATCAGAATCTTAAACACATATCAATTTCTGGAAAGTTTTGTCATAATTATAGTCACTAGAACCTTGATCAAAGTTTAGAAAAAGAAAAAGAAAAAACAAACAAACAAACAAACAAAACACAAAGCAAAACAAAAAACAGCAATTTGCCTTGCTGGAAAATCCTGTAGGAGGCAAGAATGTTGAAATACTGTCATAAGTTTCTAAAACCAACTTTTCTTTTAGGAATCAGGATGAAGCAGCATCTAACATCCAAAACCAAGTTTCAGGAGACACCATAGTATCAGAAATTCTCAGGCAAGATTTCAGCATAGGCACCATCCTAATACAACAAAATTCAATGTATGCACCATTTCACAATTCCTACCACACATTAGCGCGCATGGCTTATGCGATGTGTCTCACTTCAGAATCACTAAGCTGAAATTGCTGAGCCATAAGAGGTTTGAAAATAGCTCCAGTGCAGCTCCAGTTTGGAAGATACAGCCTGCGATTACTAAATGGTATGCCTGGCAGGATGGCTGCTGGGTAACAAACATCTTATTGCTGTGGCACAAAACTGCAGCATAGTCAGGCAACCTTTGGAGACTGGCATGACACTCCAGACACAATTATGGGAAGAAGTGTACTGCTTCCCAGCATCCCTGCATCTGTCTTCTGGCTCAGCAACTGGCTTAGAGAGCACACGAATCTGGGAAGAGCCGAGAAAAACTTCTGCTGAAAATTATACTCAGTATGAGCGGACCAACTTCAGTGGTGGAACTGTTCAGTCCATGAAGAGGGAGGTGAGAATTAGAAAATGTTGCATGGAAAGTCAAGTAACAACCAAATGAAAATAAAGAAAACAAACCCCAGTGAGAGACAAAAGTGATGGAGTATACATATACCTTTTGAGTTTGTGAATATTTTAGAGTGTGATATACAAAAATTCATATTGATATATGGTTTGGAGTTATCATGAGGACATTTAAAGAATAACCAAGAGCTAAATGGAGCTTTTGTTTGTGCAACCCAGAAGTTAATGTGCTCGTCCAGCCTGAATAGCTAATTCTCTGACAACCCAGATGATAGCTTCTCAGAGCTCACTTTCAGTATACATTAGTGGCAAGAACATTGCGGTAACTGAAACCCTGACAACTTTTGGTAGGTTTGGACTCAAATATAAGTCCAAAAAACAGGCTCAGAAGAGCTTCAGATGCCAGTGAAAAGAGTATCAAGGCTAAGTCAAAGTTACTTAAATCTATGAGAAAAATGCTAGGTTTAGGAAATAACAATAGATATTTCAGCTTTGTTTTTCTGACCCATTCTTTCCTGCTTTAAAAAATCTAATGAAAAAATATATATATATATATTTTTTTAAAGCTGCTTTCTTTGACTACATTTTCATGGAAATCATAAGTCTGCGAAAATCTATAATCAAAACCCTCTTCACCAATGTAACTGCTAAACAGGAGAAACCATTATCTATTGTTCCAGCTAAACAACGTAGTCACTCATGGGTTTCCACTCTGTTAGAAGTGTGGGTCAGGCCAATAATCTGGGAAGAGGTATTCATAGGAGAAAATCAAAGATTCTGCATGGTCATCACATTAGTCAGCTCTGTATTACCACTGCACAGCCTGAGACTGTGGCTGAGTGGTCACACTGAAGGATTAGGAGGTCTAGAAACATTTCCTTGTTTCATTTCAGAGAACCTGTGGCTTCATCTATACTAAACAATAATGTGGTCCAAGACCCTGCCTTTGGGAATGTGCTAGTGAACAGCCTTTCTCTGATCTGTTGTGAGTGATAGCTGGCCTGGTCCATAGCTAAGCCAGGGAAAAGGCTAGAGGTTAGGGCCCATGCTCTGGCCTTGTTTCATTAAGAGCACATATACCGTCAATGTCTGACCTGATGTCAGCTTCTGATGCCTGCCTAGGACATGCCACTGACATTTATAAGTGTCACTCACCTGCTGTTCAGCTTCCAATATGCCAAGGTCCAGGCCTCTTGCACCTAAGTTTCTGACACTGAGCAGCTGAAAAGCCATTTAAACTGCAGCTCACACAGCGCTCCATGTGTCCCGAGACATACTCTACCATGCAGTCTTGGCAGAGGATTGTGGTTCAGCTGAAGGAACACATATTTCACCAGCAGCACCCGGTCCTGTGGACATGCCCTGAGGGTACCAAACACACTTACAACCTGCATGAGGCATGTTACAACTGGGAGGAGGGACAGGAAGCTTGCATCCCAAATCAGAACAGGGAGCAGAGGTAAATAAATACAAGGAGCCAAGAATGAGCATGAAACTGAAATAATTTTGACAGCACAGCATGGGCTACTTAAATACTTGATCTGACCTCAGTGAATAGCTCCAGCAGATTTTGATGCTTTGGGACAAGACGTGAAGACAGAGATGTGACATTCATCTTGGCCTTTCAGCCACCCTCAGAGCCCAGGTACTGGTATTCCTCCCTCTCTTGTACACTTCTCTACCGTTTCCCTTCTGATTAATTTACAGGGCTTCCCACTCAGCTGTCCATTTTCTGCAAGTCTTTCCTTGAAACTCCTCTCGTGCATGATATGGGGATTTGGCACAGGGTTGAAAATACCACTGTATACATGCAGACAAGAAGGAGTTGTTGCAACAGGGAGTGGAATAATGGTTATATATGGACTTTGAGAACCTGTGAGGATATATGCAGAGAACGTGCCCAGAAGTGCCCAGGTGGGTATGCTCAAACAATTGAATGTAACCCACACTAAGGCCTTATCTGCATTGTGATAACACAAAAGGGTGGCTATCCCCATATTTAATACAGATGCAAACACCATCACAGAGTAAAACTGTAATCACAGCAGCTTAATTTAGTAATGAACTCTGATTTTCTCTGAGAGCTTCAGTCAGCAATTTCCAATTTGACAAAATATTCATGCATAGATGTTCCTACCACTAACCCAGTTTTAGCACAAATTATATTTAATGAAAAATGAGTGATGAGCAGTAAATACTGGGTAACAGACACTGGAAGGGAAGGAGAATTACAAAATTAAATTTATCATATTTATATATTTATATATAATATAAATTTATCATATATTATTTTGTCTTTTTTTTTTTTCTCCTGTGTGGCGGGAGAGAGAAAATCAGTAAAAGATAATAAGCACCAGAAGCTTGGAACTTTGCATGTAGAAAGGCTTGAGGGTTACTGCCATCCTCCCAGCCCTCTGAAGCATTTTCATAATTTCATACAATCTGGAAGCACTTCAGTGCCAAAGAACAATGGCTGCCGTCCATCACCCAAGTCTACTGCTCTGGTTTACTGGTTGAGAGATTTAGCCCTTCCTTAAGATTAAAGCTATTCTTGCACTTATTCTTCTTGAGGAAGCTCTTTTTCTTGACTGTGATTATGAGCAAGTAATTTTAGGGAACAATTTAGCCTCATGGTTTTCTTGCAAAATATCTGCAAGCAGATTGTAATTTCCTTCAATTTAGAATCCAAATGTGTTTGGTGCATTTTTCCTTCTATGGATTAATCATAAAATTATTTGCTGTATTTGATATCTCCGCTTTTCACTGCCTTAGTCTAATAAGTCCCACAATCATTTTTATTTCACAGGCTGTATGATGGTACAAGATCTTCACTGTGCCAGCTCTAAAAAAAAGCCTTGCATCTTACAGGTATATGACTTTGAGACAATGCTTTTGAAGAGTTATGTGGGTAAAACTTCATTGCTTGGGTGCTAGGGAAGTCAGAAGGGAAGACGGGGCTGACATGCCTCCTGAAAAGCTGGAACAAATATTGGATGAAATATGATGTAAACTTGAAAGAGAAGTTCTAAAAAGGTAGCATTTGGGGACATTAGTACAAATGTTTGTAAAAACTCTCACACAGCTGCCTTCTAACATAACAACAGCAAGGCTCCCTGGGCACTTGCAGGTCAAAAGCCTCCCCTGGAGGCATGAGATCTGCACCTGAGCACGCTCATATGCCCCAAATGCCTCTAGGTCTGGCTATGTGACTCAGTGCACTCATCTACTGCATTCACACTACCTTGAGAAAATCTGTCGTGCACTGTGGTCTTCTATTATTATTAATTGTTGTTGTTGTTGTTGTTGTTATTATCATTATTATTATTGTTTTAGGTTGGCAGGCCTAAGTGTGCTTGCTCCCAGCAGGATGAATTTTCCCCCTCTGCTTCATCTCTAAACTTCTTTCCCTCTGCACTGCTCCCCTGGGGAGAATGGACCGAGGGAGGAATAGCACTAAGAGATCTTGCTGTGCCACTGTGCCTTCTGGTTCTGCACCCAGAGTAATGAATCTGGGTGAATGCGAGGACTCATTAGCTGGTGTGTGTGCACTGCTACACTACTGAGGCCGTACTGCCTGTAAAACCTGAGCAGGCATCTGTCTCGTGCTGTGATAAGCGATCAGAGTCCACAGAAATGGATCGGGTGATCACACACTGGCCAGTGAAAATTTCTACGTGGTGGGTGAGCATGCAAGAAAGATCACAGCAGTGGTGCCCCCTAGCAAGAGAGCTATTACATGCAGGGCTTAAGTGTCACTGTGCACTGGTCTTCATTGAAGTTCAACCCTGGACAAATCACAGATGTTTGTAACTTGGAAGAAATTTTGTCAGACTAGCTGCTAGAAGCACAGCTCAATGCTGAGTGAAATAAAGCTGGCACCAGGCACAGAACTTATGCATTGAAAGGCAGAACACTACACATGCTTAAGAAACAAACTCCCTAGGACACACTTCTACCATTACACATCTTATTTTGCACTCTCTGCCAGATAGAAATGGGTCATCTGCTTTGTTGGAGGAAGTGATTTTAAAGAGTTACTTAGCACCATACAATATGATAAACATTCAACACTGTAGTATGCTACTTTCTCATTTCAGTATGGATACTGTCCTCTGCTGTCTTGGGTTCATTCTTTCCAAGTGCAGTCCTTTCAGTCTTTCTGAGGAAAGAAGTATTCCACACTGCATTGCCATCTCATTAAGAGCTTCACTTTTTATATGGACTTCCATGTGATCCTCCACATCCTTCCTTCCCTCAGTTCTGTCATGTTTTAAAAAGGGAGTAGGAGCCCTTTACTCCTGAGATGGTGCTCTACTGGTGGTGGTTGAGATTATTAGATGTTTGTGATTCTATGAAAGTTACTTTTTTTTTTTTCTTTTCCTGTGTATGCTTAATTCATCTGTAACTTACACCTTTACACAGGCTTCTCTTGTACATAAATTCTTGCTGAAGCATTTACAGGAAGATTCAAGGAGACAGATCAGGTGATACATTTTCACAGGCATTATTCACATGAAGGAAATTACTAATTTGCTATCTGGTAGCAATGGCAGGGCTTGTTAATACCCCTACCAATATGCAATTCTTTGAAAATGCCTATCCACAAGTATATTTATCTAGATTATTATTTTTTAATTAATTCAATCAAACTCTAGGTATACTAAGCAAAACACTTTTTCAAGTACAAAACACTTCAATAAGTAATACCATGTTTAAGAATATGGCACTTGGAAAGCCTTCTTAAGTGACAAGAAGGTATTTGGTATGACTGAGCAATACGGTTTTCCTTTAAAAATCCATCTTTTTTTTTTCTTTTTCCGTTTTCTATTTTGTGAAATTATGTTGACTGACCAGTTGATATTCAGTGGAAGAAAGTCAAAAGTCAAACTTTGATAGTACTTGAGTCATACTTTTGAACCTATTAAGCTTTAACACTAATTAGGAGCCTATGGCTGACATTATTTTTAAATTTTACATACAATGTTGCATTAATGAAAAACCCAAACCATCAAAGCTTATACTGGAAACAGTCAATGAGAAGGGAAAGGAATGTCTATTTCATAAGAAACTGAAATTTGGGTTTTCTTTCCATTTCACATTGGCACAAATCTGCCACCAACCTACACTCCAAATGTTGGAATTATGCATAGATTCAAAATATCTGTTTCCTACCAGCTCTGGTTTCTATTACTGCATCAATCAAAGTCTTTCATTTGTTGGCCACTGTTCCCTATGCAAGAGAATGTATTAAAGAATCAAACTGCTTCTTTCACATGTAGCAGGAAGCAGCACAGGTAGACCTCAAAGGTAAACCTAATGTAGAGCTCCTATGTGCAAATGCCTTGCAGCCAAAGCTCTGTACATCAGAAGTCTGCCATCTCCAGCCCATGAAATGAAGAGCTGGTTGAGAACTAGGACTTCCTGATGGCAGAAAAGTTTTGTCATTGCTATTGGATTGGTTTTGAGTCTAATTTTTGTCAAAATAGGACTAAATGCAAAAGATACAATATTTCCAGAGAACCAGAATACCCTTAAGCCTTCCAGCAGTTTGATGAGAGTGATTTTTTCATCAGACTCACTGCTGACTTCATCGGGGAAAAAATTCTCCTCTTTTGAACTCTGCTTTGGTTCTGCAGAAGAATTCATCAAACACAGTCCATTCTGAATGACAGAATTCTGCTCACAGGAATAAACACTTCAGGATGAAACTTTATCCAGTATTTCCTATACATGATACTCAGATACACTCAGATACTTCTGTATCATACGAATAGGAAGAGGCTTCATTCAACAGTACCCAAACTAAGTATTTGTACTCATAGGTAAATTGAACAGACGCATCGATTCTCTTCTGTATTTATAATTGTGGTGTCACATTATTTTCTTCACTAGAAATTTTTAATCCCATCTGGTCACTTTTTAATCAAGACTGTTTTTACCACATAATTATGTACTATATTTGCCAGTTAATTTGATACTGAAATTCTACTGATTCTGGAAAAATTCAGGATGTTTCACATATAGTGCATAAGGAGATGGCAGTCAGTTTAAAACGTAAGTTTGCAAAGTTGAAGCTATTTATTTTCTATAATCAGCTTGCTCTAGCACATGTTGGGAGTCTCACTACTAGGAAAATTTCCTTTGCTATCAGTGCACTCTTTGACAAGTTAGGTATGCAAGACAGTGCCTTTGAGAAGGATTTTTTCACTGATGTCTTACTACTTGTGGTCACTTTAAGCAGAAATCTCTCATGCAGTAAGGTGCAGGCACTTATAAGTGCTTACTTTGTCATGGGATCCTTAAAATACCACAGTCTCCGAAACCTAGCAAACTGTCATTGACAGTTACCCAATCCAAACCCCAGATTTAACTCATGCATAATCAGGGCCTCTCAATTTATTAAGTATTATGCACTCTTATTGACTTCATGCAGTAATGTGGAAGTGTTTATGATCAGGAAGGAGTACATTTGCACTGTATGAAGTGCTCTGCTCTTCAGGTTGATTACACTGCCTTAGCCTACCCAGCAAGGGGCTGAATTTCAACAGTGTCCTTATGTAGCAAGGGCTAATGTCACGCTAGATAGCATTTCATTAACTGAAAGCTGAGTTGGCAACAAGGTTAGATTGTTTGTTAAATTACGAGTTTTAGAACTAAAGTCCTGTACATACAGACAGACACAACAAGATCTGCAGAGAGGTGCAATAAATAAAGAAAGAGAAATGTTGCACTTTTTATGGTTCCTATTTTGGAAGGCAAAATCGAGTTTGTCAAGAGTCTGATAACTGAGTTGTCCTAACATTATCTGGCACTTCTACTTAAGCCAGGAGCAAATTAGCATGGGAAACATCTTCAGAGTAAATGAAAACAAGAGTGATACTTATCACCCCGTTTATTTTATCTCCTTTACTAGTATAGTGCTACCAAATTTTGTGTTGGAAGCCAGCTGAAGTAACACCTGTCCTTTGACAGTTTATGATATAGAATATTCCCTGAGGTTGTGGGGGCCAAGTAAACATGGAACAGATCTTTGATTTTATCTATTAATCTTCCATCATAAAGACAAATGCGATTAACAGTATCTAGAGTGGAAAACAAGGATGACAGTGTTGTGTGCATTCAGATTGGGCTACATCCAAAGAGCCCATAAAACTTCTGGAACAAAGCACTTTTGGCCAGTCCATATTAGCACTGTGTTTTGGTTTTTTTTGCAGGAAACCCCTTACTGGGATAAATATTTCTGGTGGGTATATATAAACTTCATTGTGGGTCTGTGTAATGGTGCAACACTGATCAGGTGTGTCAACAAAATAGCCATGGAAAAGCCTCCAACAGAGTTATATTCTCCTCTCTGAAAGCATTGGAGATGATTTTCACTGCAGAGTTTTTGCATAAATAGAACAACTGAGAGAGGCACAGCACAAGCATTTGCCTCTTGCAGTGTGATGGAGTTTTAAAAAATATCTAGAATAGAGAATAATGGTCCCCCCTTAAGTACAATCAGTGTCTCATGCTTTTACGCCTTTTATGATCCTAGGAGTCTGGAGAGATAGATACAGTTTTAAGGATAAGAAGTCTATCCATTCTGAGTGGTGATTTAGAATAAGAAGTAAAGTTAATGCTGCATGTACTTTAGAATCTCTTCGAAGCCACTAAATTACACATAGGACTAGCAGGAGGATGATGTTAGCAGTTTTATCTTTAAAAAAGCTTCACTAGTAAAAGCTTTGCTTCTGAAATCACAACAAAGAGAGAAAGAAAAAAGAAAGTAAGAAAAAAGAAGAAAAAAATGAGAAAGTCAACCTCGATTCACTGAAATACGACAGAAGTAAAGGTCTGGCTAAATTGAATTCACAATCTGCTATAATTCTTTAGACATGCATGACCATCACATGACCACCGCTTGCAATTGCAAATCACATTATTAATGAAAGCAGCTATACTCTTGTTGAAGAGTCCTTTATTTTAACAGCAATCCAACTAATTTCAATAGGACCTTGACATGAATATGGTACTACTCTACTGCAGATATGGAGGTGAAAAATCATGGACTTTGAGTCCTTAGGGTCACTGTGGGACTACAGATCAAAAACCCAAATACATTTTCATAATTTGCAAGGGTGTTTGACTCTTTCCATGAAAAATGCATATGTTTTTATCCAAGCCCCAAACAAGATAGGATGAAATAAATGTGCTTTCCTCATCTAGCTATAAAAAATGAAAAATATATACTTTTCCATTATAGAAGCAGTACATTATGCTTGCCACACCATTTTGTTAACTCTGTTATAGTAGTTAGCTGATGCCTAGGTTGTTTAGCATAAGCAATCACAATCTATCCATTATGCTAAATGAATAATAATAACTTCTGGGCTATGAAGTGACAGAAATTCATAGCTACATAGACTTTGGACAGGTTTTTGCTGATATGGCAATATGAAGTTCCATGGTTGAATAGACATTAATCTCTAAGTGAACACTAAAATAAAAAATGTAGATGTTTGTCTCCGCTCTCTTTCCCTTCAGGAGAAAATTAAATTAAAAAAGCAGTCAAAATAATTTCCTACCAAAACAAACTTGTAAGATAAGCCATGCACACACTATTTTACCAACAAAATATATCTTCCACCTAAGACTAGAAAAATATTATCCAAGCGATCTAGTGTGTGGTACTTCACAGAAGGAATGAATTCCCCCCTCTATAAAGGACAAGACCGATCACAACTTTACATCTCACTGGAGAAGCCTGAGTGAATGCAATATAAAAACAGTCTGTTTAATGATATGATACAAGATGTTGTCATATTTTATTATCCTTGATTTTGCATGCCTCTCATAGTTTCCACAGTGGCACCAGGAGGCATCTAAACCCATCAACAGTTTGAGACTGGAACACTCAGTCATACAAAAATTATTCAGGTACATAGGACTGTAAGACTTTGAATGGGAACTCTCTGAACAGAACAGCTGTTGCTGATATGTAAAATGAAATTCAATAACCCCATTAGGGTTCATTTATAGTAGCTGTTGATAATAGCTACTCTGTATTTAATGAGTGTTGGCTTCTTTTAAAACATTAATCAAAATCTAGTGAGTCACCCCAGGTAGGAAAATAATGTCAAGTACCAGCTTTGTAGTGCTTCATCTACCAAGAGTATGTCTTTTGAGGCAAACACCTTATCTTACTGTCCACAACCCACAACTGTCAACATAAATAAGAATGGCTACACATTAAATATTAAAAAACTACCGGTCCTATAACTATAGATTAAAAAAAAAAAAAAAAGCCACAGCTTGTGTTTGTAATATTACAAACTGAAGGGCAATTAAAGCATTTACATGTAATTTTAATTCTGCTTACAGAAGCTGAGTAGCACAGCTGGAGCCATGTCTCTGTAATTCTTCCACACCATGGCTATACTATATTAAAGAAAAAAAGAACACCCTGAATTTCTCAAACTATCACAGAATGCCAATTGCTCCTTCTTCCAAGAAAGCACTTAATAATTTAAAACCAAGGACAGGGCATCCCTAAAATAAATTAGCTTGATCAAGATAATCAGTGTAGATGTTCAGAACTCACAATTCATATACTGTTGGTAAAGTCAATATTTTAAAAGAGTCTCATTTCAAATTAGAAAGATAGATGGTTAGGGGTAAGGATGTTTTCCCAGAATGCATATTGGGGGAGGGAGAAAGAATTATACAAGTTAGTCAGATTTCTCCAAATGATAAGAAAAAGAGAGACCCCAGTTATGAAGTGCTGTAAGCAATCAATAAATCCCACAAATTTGCCATTGCAGCTCCTTGCACCAGATTTTTTTTTTTTTTAAAAATGAAGCACATGAAAGTCTCACACTGATCAAAAATATATAGAAATCATTATTGTACCAGGCTAAAATCACCTGTTCTGCAGCCAGTGTGAAGCTGACCTAAGGCCATGAAGGTCAATTGCATATTATGTAGCAGCCTTATTTAACACATTTTTGCCTCCTCCTGACCCAGCACTGCACAGCCTGGCTGTGCAGGACCCAGACATAAGGGGCTTCAGTGCAGCCCTAATTCCCAGACGCCTCAAGGTATTGGTGGGGTTGGCAAAAGCCTGCTTCTCCCCTGAGCAGCTCTCAGGCTCTGCATTGTCCTCACACCCAGCAGAAGACCTGAGAAGTGATGGGGTGGGTTTCAGCCAGGTAAACCAAGAGGAAGAAACCAGGCCCAGCTGCGATGGAAGCTTGTTTTCAGTTTGTGGGCTTCGATGATCTTCAAAACCAACTGACACATTTATTCAAAACAGTTGGCTTCAGAAAGCCACTTTACTTTTCCCTTGTCCCTCCTCCTTGTGCTTGATAACAGAGTTTTGTTGGAAAAATCTCTAAACCAGATCTGAGAATTCTTCAGAGAGTAGGTGACTTGGATATTCCATGAACTTTTAACATAATCCCTCTCTGACTGTCAATTTGTTTTATATAATAAATCAAAAGGTTAAGGATCATGCAGAGAATTATTTCAGGGCTCATAGCAACATAATCAGCTCCTTATTTAAAAAGTCAAAAAAGCAGTAAAACATTCTTTTAAATTTTAGTGTCTAGACAAATTATTATTTTAACCAGTAATCAGAAGTGAATTCCACCATCATAAATGATGTTAAAATCTTTAAGAGGCACACAGTTCAGTCTCAGGCTTCATAACCTGCCAAATCTTACATTAATGAGCAGTCAGGAACAAACGGAGATGTCAAATATTTTATACCAGAACCATTAAGTGCCTTGAAAACACAGTGGTGAAACATTTGAGTTAATATCCACTGTTAAAAGGAAAAAGTATAAAAATAAGAGTGATATGTCCTAAAGTTAAAGCTTCTGTACAGCTTCTGTGTAATGTCATGCCAAGGCTAAACCTCAAAGAAGATACAGGAACTCCCTGTTAAAGGTTAGAGTAATCAGTCCTCAATTTTTAAAAGTTTTTTTTTTTTTCTGATTAAAAAAGATTTCTGGTATAACCATACACTTTTAAAAAAGTGTTTATTATTATATGTTGTAAAGTACAATTAATTTGCTTCTCTCTTCTAAGAAATAAAAAATACAGACCTAGAATAAAGGGATTACAAAAATGTGCTCACATAGATTGGAATCTCACTGTTCAAAAAAACTGGATAAACTCAAAATATATATGTGTATATGCAGATATGCAGAAGGGCAACTATTTAGATAACTCTGGACAAAAAATAAATAAATAAAAATTATTTGTGACAGCACATAGCAGTTTACAGATAAAAAAAAGTCCATCACAAACCTTCAAGCAACCTGAGAACAAGAAGGGCCAAGCTTGTCCTTGATCAATAGAAGATCACAATACTTAATTTATATGTGATTTGAACAAAAGTAAAGTAGCATCTGCAGGCTCAGCTCAAGACAGTACATTTGGTGAACCTGGTAAATATTCGAGGACTGCAAAGGAAGCTGAACAGGCTATGATATGCTTTCAACAAGCCCTTCACTGTGAAAAGGCATTTTGTTAAGTCCACATGGGATTTTTCAAATAGGTCAAAAAGAATGAGGTTTATACAATTCTATCCCATTGACTTGTCCAGTTAGTTAAAACAGGAACCATCAATTTGATGCGCAATGGGGAAAAACAAAACACTCCCACCAGCTCCCAAACACACACAAATACTCCTTTTTTCTCAACCTGTCCAAAAAATTCACGGCCCCATTTGTGAGCAATTCATGTTTTAACAAAGTACTTCTCTATACCTTAGGTGAGCAGTTACATATTACACTGTTTTACCAGTCATTTAGGAATAATACTCAAAACAAAACCACTGCCCTGTGGAGGTGGTGTAATATATCAAAATGTGGCTGATACAGATCTTTTGCTTTGTCCCTGAACATCATGATAAACTAGTCACAGTGAAATATAAAAATTAATATGAATCCATCAAAGTCATTTGCTCTCAAGCTGCACAGCTGAGACAGAACAGCACGTTAACAATAGGGCAGAAGGTATAAGTAGGCTACTGCACCTTTTGGATGAAGGAGTTCATGTAGAGTCTGAGAAAAGGTTGTACATGTGACTCCTCCCTCCAGCAATAAGGTTCATTATACAAAATTTTTGCTTGGCAAGGGCAACATGAAATTTTGCCATTTGCAATATTCATACCGCAGGAGACTCATGCCATTTTCATTCAACCATCTGGCCACAGAACATTGTTTTTCAGGGTATTATCCAGTCTGCTCAATTTAGATATTGCATCACCTCAGTTTTACGTGTTTGGCGAGGGAAGGCAGTTTAGTTTGCCCATTTTCTCTGCAAGTCAATGGAGAGAGTCAGGTACATTTGAAGACTTGCAAAAGTATATCCATTCTTTCTTGCTTACGTATTTCACCCTCTGTCCTGCCTATATTTGGGCTCCACGCATTTCCAGATGACGTCAGTCCAGTCTGTTAAAGAAGCTAAAGGATTTAGCTTCTTTTTGTATGTTGCACTTAGTCTCATCTACCAGCCCCATTTTGAGGACAGATGCCAAATAAAACCAAAGTTGTAGCACTTCATTGAACTGTCTTGGTATTTAAAATGTGTGATAAAGTTGGGAGATCTGGATGCCAGGCTATCTTTAACCTAATTAGAGCTGAGGCTCTGCCTCAGGAGAGTGCCCAAGCAAATTCTCTACCCAAGAGCTCTTCTCCCATCAGAAGGGGAGAAAGTACTGCAGGAGTTCAAGTCCAGTTTATTAGCTAAAACATTTAGTTGTGAGAGGACTTCCTTATTTACTGATATCACATTATGCCATGTCCTTGTCATATTGCTTATCACTTACAACAGAAATGGGATTCATCCATATTTGTCCAGTAGCATCTTCATGTAAGTTGAAGCCAGACACAGACTTTGCACAGTCTAACATCTGGGGCTTCTCCAAGGGTTCAAGTACCCTTCTGCTTAAACTTAGACTGCAATATACCTTTGGGGGCACAATTCTCCAGAAGGAAATGCTCTTGTGTACATACAGACTGACAAAATGTTAGTGCTTAGGAAACATTCAGACTGCATTGGGGGGGTATCAATTTCAATGTCTCATGGATTTAACAGTCTTACTAACTATGCAGACTGAATCATTGTCTAGGACTCAGCAGACTTCAAAGCTTCCTAATTCCATTGTAAGAAGGATTTAGGCAGACTGGATCATAACCTCTCTACTTAATGTCCTTAAAACAAGAGTAGCAACAAATACTCCAAACTGCAGTCCACAAAGGTAATACAACAGTTCAGAGCTACAAGTTTCACCAGAAGTCAAGTTTCTGATTTGCATATATGTTTGTTCAAATTAACCGTAGTCAGTTGCCATCTGATGTAAATTCCATATAAAATAACCTGACAAGTTTTTAAGGGTTAAGAGACTACAGAGCTATCAAACAAGAATAACTTGCTCCCAAACCTCTAGTTACGCCACAGAGCTTGTTTGCCGTGGTTAAAAGCTTGTATATCAAAAGTATAAAAATGAATGAAAAATTCACTCTATAAAGGCCATATAGTCGTTATCCTATTGCCTGAGACAGAACTCTGGAGCAGTTAACTGTTTATTAGTGTGGAAGGACAAAGGAATATAACAGAGCTATACATGAAGGTCTATAATTCCTGCAAAAATATGTGTTATTATGCCTTGCTCACACTCATAAAAACAAATGATATTTTCCTTTGCAAAGGCATACTGTACTTATTGCTGATCCCATCTCCCAGAACAAAAGCTGCTGATGTAAATGTCTTTGCTACACAAGGCACTGAAGATCTGATCTTGAATTTCTTTCAGTCTGTGAGCTCACCTCAAGGAGGTATATCTAAGCTCACCTAAGTGGTATACATTTTTAAGAGATCAGAAATGCATCACACCCTATAACTCTGTCAGTCTCACATGCAATATTGTACAGAGAGCTTGTTACTTCTTTCAAAGAGAATATTGCTGAACTAATGGAGATGCTCAAGGAAAAGAAATGAGAATGCTTTTCAGAAGAGAGAAAAAAAAAAACACGCTTCTGACCATGAGTATAATTGGAAAATACTGGAGCTGTCAACTCAATAAAAGTAATGGGAATGATACTAGTATAGAATATGTAAGCAATTGATGTTTTGCTTTGCCTGCAGAACAAAGGGCTATGTTCACAAGACTTGAGAAACAGGTAAGGACATATAATCTCAGTTCATTCCTCAATTTCCACTATTGATACAAACAGCAGAATTCATTTCTTACACTTTTCCTTACCCTCTCAGTGCATATCAAGCTGATATTTACAGAAAATGGAAACAGCTCTTCCCAGCACATCTTGCAGGCTCATGGTTAAGGTGATCTCTTCCAAAGTTAAAAGGTATGTGTTTAGATTGTCACACTAGAAGAGGGATTTCAGCCCCGGCCTTCCATGCTTTGGTAACTATATTGCTCTCAGTTACTGTACAATAAGGGCCTGTTGTTTTGCAAAAATCAGTATATTAAATAAAATAGTTTCAGAATGACCCAGTTTTCAGTCCATTTCAATTCATATTCATGAAAATAATTCACGTAGAAGAAAACAATAGTGTTCTAAGTGTGAAAACAATAGTTAGCAATCATAAACATGATGTGAAAGGGTACCCAGTGAAACAGAAAAAAATAATATTACTGAATATTCAAAACTGTTATCTGAAAATGCTTCTTGGTATGCTAGGTAATGAAACTATAGAATTCACTTCAATTGTGAATTCCTGAGGTCAGGAATATAGGAGTCAAATAAAAATATTTATATAGATAGCAGTATCTGAACTATTATAGTGCAAGTTTTGGCAGTAGCATTGATTCTTAAATTTCCACATTTAAGTAAAACTCCTATCAATCAGAAGGAAAACAGAAATAGTCTTCACCTTGGTCTACCCTGAATTCTGATATCCTTTTCCTGAAAAGGTTTGCCCTATATAGAATCTTCAGATAATTAGCTTACCTTAACATGGGGTCTGATGTAAAATGTCAATTTCTATGTTCCCTTAGAAATTCTATTGTCAAACATGATACCATAAGCACAACTTGTAGCCCATTTTAAAAGTCAAATTCTTTCAAGTCTAAATTTTGTATTAATGGCTTCTCTATACAAGTAGCCAAACTAGAGTCACAGCCCTGCTTTATTTTGGAGCCAAGTTCTCTCTTTCATGACCATTAGTTGAAATAAAAAAAAAAAATAATAAAAAAAAAAAAGAAAGAAAGTAAAAGGTAGGACCATTAGGAAGAGCCCGTAGCTTTCAGGAGAATCTCATGGGAAAGTGGTTTTTCAGAAGCATGATGGAAAGATTATCCTGGAAAGACTGAAACATTTATTCATGATAGAAGGAGTCTTTATCTTTATTCCAGCAGTTGAACACTTGAAATAGGTTTGTAGTCAGCACACCAAAAAATGCAAGAAACTGTGGTCAAATTTGCTTTTATCATGTAAGTATATGATCTTGTTTTGCAATGTTATCCCACTAAAGTGATTATAGGTTTAAGTCACAACTTTGTCTTGCTACATATATCAAGTAGCCTATTCTGCTTCAGTTTTCAAGCCTAACTGCCATCATGTTGTTTTGCTTTTCATTGTTATTCCTATGAGGAGACAATAGTGCTTTCTTATCTTCCACAGATGTTTCAAGTTAGTATCAATGAATTTAAATGCTGAAATGCCACTGATCATATGAATGCAAAATATTTCTTCTAAAATAAGATATTCAGGCAGTATTATTAAATATATATATATATATATTAAACGCTTTATTCCATGAAAATCTACTGGAAAAAAAAAAATGCATGCATGGAAAATCAGACTGTGGCAAGACAAATGCTGGATACAATGAAAAACACAGAAACAAGTCTGATTCTACAGAGCTACTGTCCATTCCTAACTTGAAATTTTATACATTTTAGCATCTTCACAAGAAATTTCAAAGTTAGACATGTACTGTACCTCATGATTTTATAGTTTTCCAAAGAGGAAAAAAGACAGTACAAACATGTAGCAGCTGTAATATTTATGTATATATATCACAAACCCCAGCTGGCACTCTCCCCTTCTGTCTGAATCTGCTCTTTAAGAGCAGAAAGTTAAGAAACATGATCTTTAATTGGCTAGACCAAATCCAGGGACATATAAGACTATGAAGCAGTCAGACATTCCAGTAATCTGAGGCAAATTTTTCTCATAATGGAAGAATCTTAGCTATTCATACTAGAAAATGGGAAGATAGCTCTAGCACAACACATTTACTCTGGTGGTTAAAAAGCAAAGAGTACTTTGTTCTGCAGTTGTTATACAGTTACTCCATAACTCTGCTTGGAACTAAACTCTATAACTCTAGTTGGAACTAAATTTATTAAAACAAACAAACAAACAAACAAACAAACAAACCACAACAGTGGATTGATAAAAATTAGAAAAAAAAACAACCAATCAACCAACCAACCAACACATTTGAAAATGAAGGAAAAAAAAAAAAAAGCTCCCTCTCCTAGAGGGACAAATCTGCAAAACCAAGGTAGATTCATTAAATGCTCTTGTGCTGCTGAATCTGAATTTTCTTGCTAAACGTTTGGCCCCAAAATCAGGTGTAGCCAGAAGAGAATCACAGATTGTACTGTACTCAGAGTAATGGATCTTTGAGGTATTATGGGGTGAGAATACTGGGCAAGGTTAACACCGCTTCTATATAAGATCCAGATAGGAAAAAAAGAAGGAAAAAAAATATCACCCACCTCCCCCCAATCCCTGTGGTAGGATGAATCATATAAACTAAAATCCAGCTTTAGTCCCCTGAATGTTCACAGTCCTCAGGTGCTTTTCTTGCAGGTTGTCCTGGATTGATACTGCTGACTGGGAAAGAGCTGAGGAGCATTTCAGTGCAGAGAGCCACGGACACAAACAGACCAGTGAAGAAAGGGACTTTGCTGTAGGAGCCTCACACTCAGCCTTTCCATACAGAAAAATTCACTTACATAGTACCACAGCCTCCAAACAAGGAGAAATATTGGTTTCTCCTGGCTCAGCCTTCCACCCTGAGCAGCCTGGGTCTCTGGGGAAGCTCAAGGAGTCATTTGAGAAAGGACTGCAAGGAGTATCTCACAGCAGATTTGAATATTAAACAAGCAATTTTATGCTGCCAGTCCCTGCAGACTATCAAGAAAATTGTTGTGTTACTCAGAGTTGTCCTACATACTTTGCTCCTCACATGCTAAATTTAACCTTAAGTTTGGGTTGCTGAAATAATTAATACAAACCTACCTTAAATACAAAAATTATGGTCTTAGTAAAACAAACAAACTCACCTACAACTATAAGACTGAAAACGATAAAATGATGTTACTGCATTTGAAATAAAATTAATGCTGAACAGTTGTGTGGGTGTGGGTGGGTTTTTTTGTTTTTGTTTTTGTTGTTTTTTTTTTCTTTTAAACACATGAGAACTACCAAAAGAGCAGTCCCTCTGCTCCTGGTTACAGTCACTAATCATGCATTTCAGAGTCAGGCAATGTCAGAAGTAAGGTTGCCTGTGCAAAATTAATCCAGTCCCTTTGGGTATAAACATTATGATACAGTCTTGTAATTACATGTTCACACACTGTTTTTCCCCTCAGGACCACTGTTGTATTCAGCTCACAGGAAGGAACAATGCTCTGCAAAAAATCAGCTGGTCAAGATTCTGCTTCTCTTTTGTTTCCTCTTTAAGGGCTGGTATATGGTCCTGTGCCATGTTTAGTGCGTCCTGTCCAACCTTGCTCCAGGAACAGAATTAGCTTCCTCCTGGGCTTTGCAGCAGTGCTCATCACCGTGATACTCTAGTGGTTCAAATATAAACCGATCTATTTTCAGTACACTTCTCTGACTGAGATAGTACTATAGGTGTTTTTGTTTGGCACATGAGAAATTAAGTTACTTCCAACTTATTTTGAGAGGACATAACCCAAAAGTTAAAGAATTCAGCTGAACACACAGAAAAATACATGTGATCAGTGACCATTTGTGGAGGTCTGGTTTAAAAGATTTATAGAATAATAGAACCATAGTTATCTAGCGTTCTTATATAAAACATGTGGTACATAATCAGGCACAGAATCTAGTCTCACAAAGGAAAATTTAACTGCCTTCAACCTGAAACTCTCTTTCTGATCACCCTTGTGCCATTCAGAAACTTCTGTCTTTCTCAATAGATTGAAACACATTTTAGAGAAAAACAAGCTTCATTACTGCATAGCCCAGATTCACTAACTCTCTCTCCGTCACTCTCAGAAATTTTGATTGTATTAGTAATGTGCTCCTCCAGCATCACAGCTTTTGCTCAACTTCTTTCTTTCTTACTCATTTCATTTCTTCCCTATCCCCGGATCTACATCACAGACCCAGGCTTCAACCTTTCCCTTTCTCTCCTCCACAATTTAACCTGGATTCATCCTCTCTGCCTAATCTTCTTACAAACTTTTCCTTCTTTTTGATCCCAGTCCCTTCTTTTTCCGCCCAAGTCCCTGCACTGCAGCTCATCTTCTGCTGTTTTGTCCAGTTAGTCCTTTCGCTTTTTTTTTGCCAAATCCATATCTCAGTACGAGTCTGTGATTCACAGATAAATAACTTGAATACAATTTTTACTGAAATTCCATGTCATTTTAGTTTGAATTGATCTTTTTAGTGAATGGCACACACATGGGGAAGGAAACTTTCTTTCAGCTTCACCCTTTTTTCAACGATCCTTTGAAATAATATGTATATCTGCAGGAGCTGGGAACAATCTGATGCCAAAATGTCTTGAGATATGATGAAACCTTACACTGACCTGTGCACATCTTCAGTCAGGGACATTCAGTCAATTTTCTTATATAAACCATATCCGTTAGTGATTTTCAAAGTGTGAATAGTAATGAAGTTTCATTTATGATGCTTAATTTGATTTTTAATTTGGCCTCCCTGGGTCAGTGCCTCAGAGCAATGATGCTGCTGATAGGCACCATCATGTGAAGAAATCTGCATTTAGGCCAGCTGTGTTTATGTATCATTCACACTGGTACCATACAATGGAGAAAATCACAAATTTGACTCTAATTGTGGCAGCTGTGTTCAGTGAAGTGTCCAAATTGGAAGCGACCTATAAAAGACTGGATTATTTGTAAAAGGAATGTGCTCCGGGGAATTTCCAACACAATGGAATATTTTGGGAGTAAGCTTTCAAAACAAATAGGATATTATATATGAATAAAAACCATGAATGATGCATGTAACCATGAATGAACTTTCTGAATGTATCATTGTGTCCTTTGACAGAAAATATTTCTTAAAAGACTCAAAACATTTGAGTTTCAAGTCCCAGTAAAAGGCTGAAGCAGGTCCTGACACACCCCCCCTCCAACAACAACAAAATTAAAGCAGCTTTAAAAGACAAAGGTACAAATATTCTGCAAGCATTAGCTCTGCAAGTGAAGCTAAAGCCCTGCATACACTGAAAGCAAAAATATAACTTCTGCAGCATATATTGTGAAAGCAAAAAGCATTACCTCATCAGGCAATCTGAATCCAGGAATTCTAGCCAATTTGTTAGTCTACCTGGTGGTTTTGTCAGCTGAATGCTGGATTGTTAAAAAATTAAATTAAAATAATAAAATAAAATAAAATAAAATAAAATAAAATAAAATAAAATAAAATAAATAAATTTCATGTTTTTAGATATACTTTATTTTATTTTCTGATTTTCTGCTCACTTTATTCAAAACATTGGCTTCCCACAAGCTTCACTGCTTTCTGTAAGTTTAAGGAAGTAGATATGTGGAGATACTGGCATTCAATATTTTTTCTATTTTAGTATAGCCTGTACCACAATAACAACCTGGTACTTGCTTCACTGCCTGCCTAAAATACTTACAGAAGAAGATAAATTTAAAATGACTCAAGCCTCTCTCCAATTCCAAAATGAAAAAAAGTGTTTTAAAATTTTTGAGTGAATCAGACTCTGACAAGGTTTAGAATATGAATGACGTGGGTCTAGGTTACAGGAAATTTGTTGCATAAAGATTTAAATAGAACACTCAATTTATGGCTTAGTATTGCAGCACTCTGGGCATCTTTTTGCTAACTCCCCAAAATATGACTGACTTCTCCATCCACTAAACATAAGTTCCAGCCTTAAGTAGGTCATTAAGGTTAGCTTTATATAAAGCTACCCAAAATATAAGGAAAGCTGAATTATATTCCCTTAGACTTACAAAACATGGTCTAGATGAAATCTCCATAAAACAGCACCCTTCTGCTTGGGGAAAAAAAAACACCTCACTCAGACATCTTAAAAATGTTTTTCAGTTAAAATGGTCTTTCAAGAATAGCTTTATGTGGGCTCACCTGATTCCTATCTCGTTTTTTTTCCAGTGCATGATGGAACAGAAAGAAGAAAAGATATTTTGTGGGGTTGGACCCGATGATCTCTTGAGGTCCCTTCCAACCCCTACAATTCTGTGATTCTGTGATGTTCTAGAGGAAGGATCAGAACTCAGTGATGCTGGCCATTTCAAGGTCTAGCCCAAATTCAATGTCATGGAATTCAATATGTACTAGCATGTTTGGGCAAAAACAAATAAACAAACAAACAACAAAAAAAACCCTAAGTACACTGATAAATGAGTAATGACAGGATAGACAGGAATAAGACCAGGAACAACAGTAGACTATCAGCAAACAGGAACCAGCAGCATATGTGTCCAGAAGCAAATCTTCTTATGGTGTGCTTAGTTAGTGCTGACACAGCTGGAATATCATACCTCTTGTTGCCCAGATCATGGTAAGACAGTGACAGGCAGATTAGGGGGAGTCCAGAAGACAGCAGGAGAAATGGTTGGAGCAGGTGTTTAGACACACAGAGTTATGAGGAAAAACTGCAAGACTTGTATTGGTCCAACATAGACCAGGGACCAGGTGGGACATGTAAATAGAAATGTACATAAGAAGAAAATAGCAGACAGCAAGATCATTTTGCAGGTTCCAGTGAAGAACCTGAGATATATCTTCCAGTTACATTTTCAGAGAACAAACCGCAGCTCCCTCTCAAGGAGGAGACTGGTTTTGTCACGTTCTACTGCCGACTTCTGGTAATAAAGACTCCGTCACGTAAACGGTGCACCCACCAGAGAATAAAAGGATAATAGGATCTCCTGTGCCTGAATAAGCGGCTGGAGCTTTTATTCACATTTTAACTTCCTTCATTAAAAAATCCTGATTACTTCTGGATTGCGGTCCTATCTCCCCAGGGGCTAATATGGCATGAGAACAAAATTCATTTTCACTGTGACTCTCTGTTAGGAGCAAAGATGTCTTGGTTGTTTTTTGTTTTGTTTTGTTCTGTTTTTGTGCACCTTATCTCAATGGGAAAAGAGTTTGTGCAACAAGTGCTAAAAATGCAAACACTTTAAATCTAATAGAAGACAAATCTGTGTACTGAAAAAATGGTAAAAAAAAAAAAAGTATGTATTTGTGAGAAATATTTGTTCAAGTTGACTTGTTTGGAACAGTTACAAAATTTGTATAGTATGTTCGTGTGTTTGGAGAAAGGCTGAACTGTGCTGAAATCCTGAATTGATTTCAGCTTCCTCATGCCTAACAAAAGGCAGAGATTTTTTTTTTTTTTTTTTTTCCATTTGTAGTGCTTATCAGTTTTGGGAAAAATTAAAAAGGAATAGAAATAAACCCCCTGTAATTTAGAGAGAAACTAAGAAACCAGTAGACATACTTTTAACTTGCCACTTTCAAATCTACAGCTACATATATTTTTCAAACACAACTAGCTACTTTGTCTGCTTAATTATGTGTATAATTATAAAGCATTATTGTGAATTTAGTCCCATTATGTGCACTGTGTTTAGTACACTGAGTTGGTTTTCATGCTGTGACATTACTTTAGACCTCCCTGCACCAAAACCTAATCTTCTTGGATGCTTTTTCACTGCCATGTAATCACACACCATTCAATCTTTTTAGACTGCTATCTACTTCTCACTCTCTTCAGCAAGTCTAATGGAAGACCCTTGTCCCAAGTTCATTCATTCCAACTGCACGACATATTGCACCCAATAATACATGTTTCCATCTGACTAGCAGTAAGCAGTACAGAAGCAATACAGACATTTGTATTACACTCAGCTCACCCACAGCAATGCAGTCAGTCCGATACAATTCTACCTGACATACTGTTCATTTAAGCGTATTCAATTTGCTGTCTGTAGTTGATTTTTCCATATAAAATTTGTCACAAAACTTGCTTGCACTTTCTTTTTTACCAGATTGTTGGAATATTGCAGGTAAAATAAAGAATGTAAATACAAAATCCATATACATGTACATGAGAGTAATAGCTTTTTTTTTTTTTAATGTTTTGTTTCCTTTTAAGATGAGCAAAATTTAGAAGCAAAGGAAAAAAGAAACGTCTTCATATTCACAAAACAGTAAGTCAATATTTAGAAGTTTCAATTCTAGCAAAACAACAGAGACTTATGGAAAAAAGCAAGGTCAGGATTTTCTCTTATGTGAAATCTTGATAGACCAAAATTAAACTTTTCCTTACATAGCTTAAATCTTTGGAACCCTCTATTAACGCAAATATGCGTAAAGTGCACATGAATTCTATCACAACATATCACCAAGAGATACAGAGAGAAGACAAATACAGTATGGAAAAGGGAAAACAATACTTGCATCACTCAAATATTTGCATTATATATGAAAATTGCATCACATGCACCTCAGTTTATGGGGTCCTATAGTATTAAAGCCCCTGAGGCTGACATGGATGAAGGTATCTGGAAACTGAACAAAAACAGAGAGAAAGACTTTTGATTGATCAGTGTCTGGAGCTATTATTTGGAGAATATTGTTATTTGACTACAACTGTTCTTGCAAGTGCTTTCTTTCCAGGCCTCTGCTTTGAAATCAGTTGAAGAAAAAAGGCTGGAGATGAAGATGAATGGGGCTATCATCAGAAGCTTGAGAGAGAGTTTTGAAAAGGAAAAAATCACAACATCTGTGGTTTGTGGGTTGTTTGTGAAAGTAACTGAGCTGAGCAGCATTTCCTGAAACTTGGGAGAAAACAAGATTTATGTAAGAGAAGAGATGTGCTTTAAAGCTTTATTGCTTTTTACCATTTGCTTTGCTGACCCTTAAGCACATAACTAAAATAATGTTCTGTTTTGAGTAAATTACTTCTGACTTGCTTTCATTTACTTGCAGGTATGAAAAACAGGACCAAGATAACTGAGGTGTTTCACTGAAGTGAAATAAGCATATATCAGAAGTGAAGTCCTTCAAAAGTCATACACACACACACACACACAAAAAGATTTCATTCTTTTTTTTCAAAGATACTGAGGCACTTCTGTACTATGGTTAAAATAGCCTTCTTAAAGGCTGCAAGCAGCAACAGTAATAACAAAATATAGTGTTCTCCCTGCACTTACCATTGCCATTTAACACACATACGGATGGATGGCTTCCATTAGCATCACAGGAGAAAACTATCTATATTTGATAGTGCCTAGTCCACTATGTAAAGCCCTCAATCTCACATCATTATTCAGTAGCCCCTCCACTCAACAGCCAATATAGAAATGTAGTATTCAGAAACTCGTATTAAGCATATTGGTTTCACATGTAGTGCATAACACAAGGCAAAACATCTCAGCACAGTAACTCAAAACCTTTAAACAATGAAGTGCCCAGAGCTCTCTCACCAGAAATGCTTAGCACAGAGATGTATCTGACATCCCATTTCTCTTCTAAGCTAAAGCAGCTGACTCAATGCTACTGACAAACAACTTAGGCCACCAAGGACAGAGAGCCTCATTCATTGCCTAAGAAGAACTGTTCCAAAATCACTCCCGTCCCTGCAATCTTTTTTTTTTTTTTTTTTTCAAATAAGAGATCAAGATTCATAGTTTTACTTTAAAACTCAGCTGTGTTTCATACTCTGTTGAGGCCATTCTGTAAGGTAACAACCTGATGAATGGAATCACACTCATGACGTGGGAGACACCAGGTTTTCTTCCTCCAGCACGAGACATTTCAGAACTAAGAGTATTTTGCAATTACTCATTGAAAAGGGGTTGAAAATCAACCTTTTCTTATTGAAGCTGAGACTACTGAACTGCAATGAATCCATAGGGATTTCACAGAAATAAGGGTAGAGACCCCAGGACTCCCCCCTCGCAGCACAGTTTCTGCTTCAAACACTTGGATGTTATACAAAAGGCAGCTGCACCATTTTTTCTCTGATGGGTCAATTTAAAAGAGTGCCCACCCTGTCTCCTGTGAAGGGCCTGAGTCCATTATTAATTCAATAGTAATCCTAGCGTGCTAACAGTGTGTGGTATAAGTACTACAGATACATTGCCATGCTGCAACCCTCCACTGTTCTTTGAAACCTTTTGAAAAGTACTTTTGTCATAATCAGAGTCATTAAAATGCTCTTATTAGAAGAAGACCTACTTCTGATGTTCATTCTATGCAACTGAGAGAATATTTAAGGATGGACTCTCTGAATATAATCATTTTGAATGGTGCCAGCGTTACAATTGATCTTAAACTCTGTCAATGCTCAGTGTGGAGAAACAGTTTCAGAGCCAAGTCTTGCTGTTCCTTCCATCAGTGCCTCGAAGTGACTTCCTGACATAGGCTATAATGGTTCCCTAAGTTGCATTTTGTCTGTAGAGGGAAGGCAAAGACTGAGAAAATTGGTACAGATTTGGGCAGGGGTAAGCTCCTAGGAATTGTTGCTGTAGTTCCTCTTCCCTGATCCCAGTCACTGTCTCTATGGGTTGCCACTAAACTCAAGCACTGGAATCAAGTAATCTTGCACAGCTGCTATATTGAATTTGCAGGCAAAGACTGGAAATTCTTCCCTCTGCCCATGGAAAGATGCTTACCAAAAAACAAAACCAAAAACAAACAAACAAACAAAAAAAACAATGCTTATCACTTATACTTCAGATACATAAAAATGCAATACTCAGCTCCTTTGGGAGACACTTGATTCTCTTTACCTCCCATGTAAATCACACTTCAATACTGAATAGCCAAACACCCCAAAAGGCTGAATATTTTCAGACCTCTCTCATTCAGATTTGTGTTTACTGACATCTACTGGCTGTTCTAATTCATATCTTCATTTGCTCATGGAATTAGAGATGTAGGTCAGTTTTGCACTCCTGTGACTCCAATGACTTTAACAGCATGACAGGTGATCTTTCTTGAATCTATGTATAATACAGAAAATCTAATTTACATGTATTACTTCTGAAATTATCTTAATAAAAGTATGATACATTAACAGGTTATCTATTAAAATACCTCAAATAAAAGGTCACACAGTGAAATACAGTTGCTAAATTAAAAAACCCCCCCCCCCCCCCCCCCCAAATACTTTTCTCTTTTGAGGTATCCAACAAAAAATAAGAGCTCCTTTAACCAGGAAACACATCCTTTCCAAAGAAAAAGTGCTTGTAGAATACAGTTAATAAAATTACCTATTGGACCACAAGAATTAGCTGATGTCTATATCTATGTCTATGATGTCTATACATCATAGTGTATTTTGCAAACTGAGACAGAAATAAATTACTTTGTTCAGTATAACGAAATGATTCACTAGCACCCATGAACTAGTTAGAAAAAGAATATTTTCCCACAGCTAGTACTCTACAAAAATTTTTAAGCTAGCTGTAAAATAACCAATATAGGCTGAAAAACAACACATGACACCTTGATTCAATGTGATAGATGTCACTGGAATTTTTCTAACTGATAAGGTTTTATCATTCACCTGAAAGATAGCAATTTTAGAGAAGTTTCATTGCACATCCTTCTACTATGCTTTGTTATTGCTTAAATATAATCTGGGAAACATGACTGCCTCTTGACCCAAAATAAAAAGCGTGGTCTAAACTACTATCTGAAAGGAAAGCAATTCAAGGAGTCTCTTTAAGTCAATATGAATGGGAAAATTTGATTTACCTTTAAAGAATTTCAGAATCACAAATTTTCTTTGTCATAACAAATTCTGCTAGGACTTAAATTAATCTTCCAAGAGAAATATTTAGAAGCTTACAATTTCATTTCATACTAAATTAAATGAAACATTCAAAAGAATGTTTCAAAGGGAAACATGGGAAACAAGGGGAAGCATGGGAAACAGCTTCTGTCTGAGATGAACCTGAGAAAAGCCAACAGACTATGTAGGCTATGATATTAGGATGTTTTCCTACCAGAACTCACTGTTCTCCTAAAATCAGCAATGCTGTCTGGTGTCACCAAAAGATGAGCTAGTAGCAAAATGGCAATCCCAAACTAGCTATGAGAAAAGAATTTACGTTTTCTGAGATTTTAGTTTTTCCTTTCTCTCTTGCACATTGAAGTCTCTCAACAGAAGCATCATAGACATTCAAATTATTTATCACCATTGCTGTTCTTAAATAGATAGCTTTTAAAATACAAACACAGAATATTGGATAAGTGTCTGATTTAAATGAATCACACTTTCATGAGATGAATTCCTCAGTGGAAGAAACTCTGATACCTGGATTATTCAGGTCAATTTTCTGAATTGCAGAAAGGAGCTAGAAAGAGCTACTGATCTCCTGTAGGTGAAGGGATGAAATAGAATAGTAATTTCTGAAGAGCAATGCAAAAGAAATATGCATCAAACTGAAGGCAGAACACAGGATTTCAGGAAAAAAGTCTCACAGGAACCCAGGAAAGAAGAAGAATACCTGAATAGATACTTAAGAGTTAGACATTTCAGTATCAAGAGCAACTCCAGTTCATACATTCATAGTCTGGAGATGAATTGCAAAAACTCAAGTTAATATTCCAATAAACTAAGAAATATGCATATAGGCTTTTCTATATTCTATACCACATGCTGAGAAGGGGTTTCCAAACTTCTGTTATCACCCTTCTCTGAATATATAGAAAAAAGTTTTACAATGTAAAAAAATGCTGAATGCCAGAAAACTCTCATGGTGCTGCATAGCCAAATAATCCCTTTGTTTCATTCTGATAGATGCTACCAAAGAAGTCAAGAGCAAATTAGGAAGCTTAGTAATATCACAGTTAAATGCTCCCTTTAAATATAATGCATTCTACAGTGCCCAAAATAAATTCTCAGATGAACACACATCATCCTGTGAAGTTGAATTAACTGATTTTTTTTTAATGTATTTATTAAAACAACAACAACAACAGTAGCCTTTTTGGAACAGTATATAGAAGTTTCTTTAGTTGACCACTGATATGTTCAAGGTCTAATTTTCCTCTTGTGAAAGACATAGTGTTTTTGCAAAATCCTGCTCAAATCCTTCAGTATAAAAGTATGAGCAAATAATAACCAACATATTTTAATAAATAAAATATGATTGGCACATAATCATGCTAATAGAACTGAAGGAGGGGTAATCCACTAACTTAACTGGAGTATCAAGCATCTTGTATTATGGCTGGATTTGTATTTATAAGTAATGTTAATTATATCATCTAATCCTTTAGTCATATTGCTAAACCAAAATTGCCGTCCACTGTATAATTAAATTTTTATCTTTAACAAAAAAACACTGAGATGAAAAGGTCTTTGTTATGATGACAAATATTAGCTGCTATTCTTGTTTATTGATGGAGAAAGACAGACACCAGTAGCCTGATTGCATTAATTTTTGTGGAGGATCTTATGACTCCAATATGTGAAAAAAATGCAGAACAAAAGCTGTAAAGGCTGGCACCTAGATTGCAAGCTGCAAAACATTCATATTTTAACATGAGAAGCATATTTTTAGCACTATGAAGAATGAACAATTATAAACATTATAAATGAGATGACTAGAACAAAACACTGCTCACAGTAATAACTTTCTGCTTTCCAGTATTCTACAAACTGACCTAAAGCCATCCTCAGAAATAAGATGATAAAGCAGAGAGGCTGCATATCTTGAAGATCATGAACACCTTGAAGATCTATCTATTAACTAGGAAGAAAAGGCATTTTAAAATGAAAGGCCACTGCTAGTGCTCTAAATCCCCATCTACAGAGGATCAACACTATCTGAAAATGCAGTCAACACAGCCACTGAGTTTCAACCAGAAATCAGCAAATAGCCACTGCAGATCAGGAGTTATATAGGTAATACATAGATTAAAAAAACACCAGCTAAGACCAAACCTCCCAAGGTAAAGTGAAAATGTTTTACTGAAGATGGATATATAAGCTAATCCTAAATGAACTTAGTGGGACACCAGAAGCAGCATAACATTAATACAGCACACTACATGAGGCACACTTGAGAGGAAAGCTACTGAGAGTGCTTTATAAAAACTCTTTTCCACTGGGAAACAACTATTTTAGAGACCAGACTCTGACTTTGTATGATTTTACAAACCACATTTCATTTTCTGTAAGCAGATAAAGTATATTTTTTAACCAGGAGCAATTATTTCAGAGGTAAGATATATTTCTAAGAGGTTTATGTCCGTGTAAATAAACCAGTGCTTCTTTCATCATTCTTCAAAGTGCAAACCTAGAAAGGAAGGAAGGAAGGAAGGAAGCAAGGAAGGAAGGAAGGAAGGAAGGAAGGAGGGAACATGGATTGACTAAGAATGCTCCTTTAAAATGTGTGGAAGTAGAAGAGTATTAGAGCTGCTATCCAAGTAGCGAGATCTTTCACTTCAATGTCCAAATTGTACTCTATTCACTCATACCTAGCAGAAATCATCTTAGACCTCCTGAAGGAGCAATGAATATGAATGCTCTGTCAGATTTCTGCCTGAAACCATGAAGAGCCTTATAGAAGTAGTCTGCATTTCTTTGACAGTAGTAGGAATGACAATGTATAACCTTTTAGCAATAAACATATTGAATTCAAAATTGAGCAATAGTAATCTAAGAAGAATTTGTTACCACGATTTGTTTCTAGCAATCCATGCAAAACCTTAATGAAAATCTATGGTATTTCATCACTTGAAGGACTTACAGAATGAACTCAAGTGTTTGTTTCATACTTACAACCCTATACTGCTTCAAAAGATGCCTGTGTTCATTGCTTCTCAGTGATCATAGATGAAGAATATTATAGTCAGAGAGACAGCTTTTATAGTCCTGCAAATAAAGTCTAGAGTTTAAAAAGCAAGCTACGTTCATTGTGATCATTTATCAGCAAGGATTTGACATTCACAACTTCATTAAATAACTTTGCAAGTGACACAGACAAACCAATGCTCTTATTATCCTGCAAAGCATCATTACTATCAGCATCACTAAAAGGGAAAAAGGTTTCCAAAAAATGACCGCTTTTATAAAAAGAAAAGATCTGCAATTTAATTTTGAATACACACATAGAGCAGACTGATGAAGAAAAGCTCATTTAAAGAAGCACAAAAAAAACCACTATAACCAGTCTGAGATTCATTTAAAGACATTATTTAGTCTTATTCTTATCATAAATAATACCCCCCAAATCTCATTATAACTTTTTTTGTGACATTGTTAGAGACAGTTCCCACCCTGAGGAGTTTATAGTCTAATGTAGACCAAAGAATACCATGAAAAAAAGCTATTATATTAACTAAAAATAACAAAATATATGTCTCATACATCATTACCTGTACAATGAAATAAGAGTCAAACAGCCAAATTAAAAATAAATAAATAAATAAATAAAAATTCTTCAGACTATTTTAAAATGGACAAAGTGAAAAGATTTTTTTAGGTCATAGGAACTATAGCACATCATAGCAAAATATTTACATTTATTATTTAATAAAGACTGATTGCCATCAGAACAAGTGACCAAAAACCTCAAAAAAACCCATATAATCTATAGGCAAGAATCTAAGAAAAACTTATGCATGCTTTCAGTTTATCTATACTCAGACATACATGAGAATATTAAAAACATAACAACATTATGATCTTTAGAAAACATACAATTGTGGTGACACATTGGATTGCCTTTACAAAAGAGAATTACACATGTATTTGTAAAACTATAGCATTTTCTCTGTCAAATAGATGTTAAATCCTTTTTGAAAGTACTTATCTAAACTGAAGGCCTTTTTTTTTTTTTCCAGGTTCAGAAATCATATTGGATCATTGAATTTATTTCCAAACACAACACAGAAAATACAGTGCAATGACATGGCTAATATCTGAATTTAGTACAAATACAGTTTGAAATTAGATTGCCGCTATTTTCAACTTCGAAAAACCAAAGGGACACTCTTTGTTCTCAGATGTGAAGCTGCTACTCCTAATGAGCTCTAAAGGCCTTTAAAAATGAACCAGTTGGAGCTGTGTGAGTAAAGAAATAAAGGATATCAATGCAGAAGCCCTCCACATCCAAATTACTAGTGAAGTTTAAGAACATTTAGGTTTAACTTTTCAAAGAATACTAGGTGAACTCACAATGAAAGGAAACTTCAGCAGAAAAGAAAGCCAAGATGGACATCAAATATTGACATAAATTTTCCTAAAAAATGGCCTTTTCTCCTGTGACTGATGGAATCTGAGCTTCTCAGCAAACTTTGTCTCTTCCATCCTTCCAGAGCTCATCTAAATGTCTTAACTAGGGTAACACAGGTAGGCACTTATTCTGCAGCACATCACCCTTCATTTAAAGAGACTGTGGAGCTGCTCCAGAGTGACTGAAATAAATATTTAGGACCATCTGAGACTAACAGACTTCCATATGAAATACAATCAGAGCAAACCTGCCAAGTCTTATGCAATCTGCATTCAGTATGAGACTCATTCTCCAGTCTCCTGTTTCTCACTGTGGCCATCCAGGCAAGTGTCTGCCTCAGTCTGGCATGCTGAGTGTGACTCCCTGACTTGAGTCAAGTATCTGAGATTAATACTTAAGATCTAGTGCTAATACCTAATTCTTCCCTGGCTCACTGAATAACCCTTTATGATGGACACAACTTTTCAGTGAATTTCATGCTCCATAATGCATTTTTTCCAGAGCTGCACGTGCCTGGAAGATGGCTCCTGCCATGCTCCAGAAGAGAGGTGTGATGATGTGCTGAAGCACAGCAGTGTGCTCACTAGTGGGGATTTGCACTCAGGAAAAAAGAAAGAAGAAGAAAAAAAAAAACACAAGCGAGGAAGAAAAGGAAAAGGAAAGGAGAAGGGGAAGGGGAAGGGGGAAAAAAGTCGTGGAATTGTATAAAATGTTGTTAGGAAAGTCCTAATGGAGGTCATCTGTTTCCACATAGGGCCACCTCCTAATGGCGGTCATCTGTTTCCATACAGGGCCGACTTTTAAGTTATATCATGTTGCTCAGGGCCTTGTGCAGTCAGACTTTGAATGTCTCCAAGAGTGGAGATCCCACAAGGTCTCTGTGTAACCTGCCCTCATGTTTGCCTACCTTCATGGTGAATAATTTGTTCCTCATGCCTGGCTGTGACTTGTGTCCACTGCTTGCCACTCTCTCACTGAGCACCTGAGTCTGTCCTCTCCTACCTCTTGAAATGATGTAGTTGAAGTTGGTAGATTCTCCATCTTTCTTCTCTTCTCCATCTCTTTTCTTCACTTTTCATATATCATATCTTCTACCCAAATATACATCAAGCATATAAAATAAAATGGCCATAACTGTTGCTTCTGTTTCTAATATTAGTTGACCTCTGTGATACAACTAGAGATATAGTACAACAGTATGAGCAAATGTGCCTTGAGAATGCAAAATTAACTGAGGTAACTCTACTTTTCTGCTGGTATATCTCTGCCATAGAATAAATTTGAACATTTGTGCTTATATTGACACTACATTCATTCAGAGGGGATGTTGAGATTATTGGTAAACTGTCTGAATTATTTCCTACTGACTTACAGAACAAGTTGCCTCTCCTTCCTATAGATCCACAGAGTCATAGGAAGACAACAGAAAACTACTGCTACTGGAGTGGTATTAACTGGTGTGCACTTCACAGAGCAGTTATGTTAACAAACCCCAAATAGTACTATTTCAGGTTTCGGTCTATACTTCCTGATGTGCTTATTACCTCAAACTAGGAAAAAGATGAGGGCATTCAGCTTAGGGGTTTTACCTATGGACATAACTGGCACCTTAATAGACCTAGTTATTATTTAGGAAAAGCAAACAAAACACACACATACACAAGAAAAGAAAAGACCGTATCCGAGATTAAACCAAAAGGCTGTGCAGATGATCTAGTTGGTGGCATCCCTTCCCACGACAGGAGGTTAAGAACTAGACGGACCTTAAGTCCCTTCCAACCCAAGCCATTCTATGATTCTATGAATCTCATCTTGCAGCTTTGCTTTCTGTTAATGGTCGGCGATAAGATCTAACTCCTAGAATAGATTTTCAGATTTAACTCAGGATTTCCTAGTTTGGTCAGAGCAGTTAATTTAGAACCCCTCAGTGTCTAAAATATAATCTGCAGCTTTCATTTTACAAGCTATTACACAGATTGAATGCTATAATCATTTTTCTTTGCAATATAGCTTGCTGGCAAGTATATTTCTTTCTTTAATTGTGCAGAACTTGAGAAGTGAGATGTTAAAATACATTTTTTTGGACATTCTTAATAAAAAACACTACTAAATCAGCTCCATGTCACACCATGCATGCTCAGTACATGTACATGGTGAAGAGGGGCTCACAGCAGCTGTATCACAATGTTGGCTTAATATATGAGACAGTATATATAGTATCTTCAGTATTTAATCTCAGTATAGAATTTCTGCTTCACTAATAAAACAGATGTAGTGAGCTGTACATAAAGGAGTGTGTAGAATGGGTAGGAATGGAATAAGTTGGTTTTTTTTTGTTTTTTTTTTTTTTTTTGGACCCACTCTTCAGCTCACACTCTATTAAGAGACATATGCTGCTGCTCCAAATAATGAACTATTAAATAACAAAGAAGGGTCATCAGCTCCACCAGAAGCCAGGTGAATGTGCTTTGTTGGAAGAGAGAAGAAAAAATATCACCCCTTCAGACTTTGAATTTGGGTCCTGTCTGCAATCTGTATTGCTGTTCTCTCTGCATTCTAGAGAGAGAGGAGCAGGATGCAAGGCACATACCAATACAGATTTAATATAATTTGTTTTATTCTAATAGGTAAACTGGCATGGGTAATTTTCAAATCAATTTTATTCACAACACAAATTCAAGTACAGCCCCACAGTAATTCTGTTTCAGTAACTGGTATTGCATTTGTGAAGAATGGCTGCTTTTCAGAGAGGATTCAGACCTTTATCTTGCTACACATTTTTTCAGTCCGCTCAGCTGGGTCATGAGTGCAAGCCAGAATGTCCAACAGAAAACCTACAGGGTGCTAAGGCTTTGCCCCAAAGAAACAGTGGAGAAAATAAATTCCAGAAGGGTCAAGGGAAAGAGGGAAAAGATAAGAAAAAAGCCCGACATATATATAAACGGAATGTTAAAATCTTTTTCCTTCTGGAAATGTAACATGACAGTTTGTGTGAATGGCTCTCACATGATGTTGTCACCCTTCATTCTGTAAATCTAGCTGAATGACATCTAACAGAAAGCTGTTTTCACCTAACCTTCAGGGATTAGATTTTTGGAGCAGGCTTAGGTAACTTCTAGTAGATGAATGTTAAAGGCATTAAAATCTTTAATACAAGGAATATTCTAATTTACAAATGCTTCATGGCTTATTCCTTTACACTGCTAATGCACTGCAGTGTGTAGAAGTAACTATAGGCTTGTAAAATCTCCTTTTATCAATATGCAATAGATCATTGTCCTTTCTTACTAGAGAAAAAAAACATATAAATGAAATGAGATTAAATCTAATAAAGGAATTGAGAAAGTAGGTAATTACAGAGATATAAACAAAATACCAAAAAAAAATAATAATAATAGAAAAAGTGTTTGTATATCAAACCAAATCCCAAGTTTTGACATTTTGTACTCTTCACATTTTTCTTTGTTATCATTTTATCTGATACTCCATCATTCACAATACTATTTACAGCCCATCCCTAATATGTGTAAGCACCATTAAGCATCTTCCCCAGGTTTTTAGGACTGGGCTTCTATATGGTAAGCTCTTTGATGAAGGATTGTGTCATTGTTATGGTGTTGCATTGTATAGCGTTGTTATATTTATCTGTGTCCAACAAATAAATAATACATCAAATAATATAGTTATTATCACTTGCTTGACATTCTTTTCATTTAAAAAATAATTTTTCTTCTATCCCATCTTGAACTACATGTAACAAAAACAAAACAAAACAAAACAAAAAACCCACAACCCTACAAATCATACCTGTTCAGTGTATGATACGTCAACTTCTTAGTTACGCGTTACAGTCTCCTCAGATAGACATGCTATTCAGATAGACATCAGAAAGGCAGAGGTAGACAACGCATTACCACACAGAGATACTAAACTAACGTTAAGTGATCTAAGCCTGGTCTGAGTCTATGCATGATGCTATTTTATCTTAACAAACCTACAGACTGCACAGCTGTGCTCCTTCTAGTACCTGGGCTACATATGCTATATAGTAATTTTTGAACTGAAGAATTCATGTCTGGAAAAACAAAGCGATCAAAGGAAAACTGGATGAGAAAAAGAGGTAAATACTTGATTTTCCAAGTCCATGAATCCTGTCATGAACACATCTGCATATGCTACATCATCAGAGCTAATAACAGGAAAGAAGGAACCAGAGTTACAGCAGGCACAGGTATTGCTAGGCTCATGCAGTTGTGCTCTTGTCAGTATTTGTGATTACTTTCTATAATGCTTGATAGGCAAAGGACACTGGTGAAGATGGCAGTGGCTGTGAAAGTATTCAAATGTATCTTAATTAATTCAAATGTATCTTACTACTAAGCAATATCATCATTTTTTAAAAAAAGTTTTCTCTGTGTAGCCTAGATATTTCTTTCCATAGCAGTCCGATTCTTCAGTATAAATGTTACCTTGTTTAAATAACTATTTTCTACAATGAAAAGCATAAATTTTAGGTGGGTGTATGGACAATCCTCGAAAAGGTTAGACAAGAGTCAATGCCCATATATTAAAGAGGAGGATAAGCATATGCACTAGTAGATGTTAGAAGCAAATGCACTCGATGTAAACTAAACAGTAGCTCAGCAAGATTTAAACAATCACAGTAGTGTGTAAATGCTGCACATACAGTTTCTAAAGCAATAACAACCATTGAAGTGCCTCAGTTGAACTAGTCTTGGTATTGGCCATGAGTAGAGGTGCTATGTTGTAGAAAATACCTGCATGGATGCCAGGAGACACTCTCTAACATCAAAAGGGAAGGTCGGTTTGGGTGTTGGATTTTTGTTGTTTGTTTTTCATGCTTTGTTTGCTTGTTTATTTGTTTCCCCCTCACAATAAAATTAATGGATTATCTTGAAATGTAGGACATTTGTGATAGCTGGTGAAAAAACTTGGCAGAGGTGTTGTCTACTTTGTGTGTATGTGAGAGAGAGAGAGAGAGAGAGATCTAGCTAATTCAGAACGATGAAAACCTTGTAAGTGGAGCTTCTCTGAAAGGCCAGGTGTAGAGGAATGCACTGAATGTGTGAGAAAGGTTCTTTTACAGCCAGTACTGTGAGACTGAAACCCTAATTTATCACTGACATTAATATTGTAGATCGGCATGCTATTTCTCAAACCCAGAAAGCCACTGTAAATTGTCAAGACAGCTATTCAGATAAGTCACCTAATGCATATGGACACAACTATATATGATCAAGGAGGGTGAATCCCTTCTGAGCAGGATGCTAGACTTGGGGGAGAAGGAGCACAGGCGAGACAGAAACATGATCTTACCAAATCGAGCAGATTTCCCTAGGGGCAGAGAGAAGGTCACAGTTCTGGAGTACTGTGGATCTGACAACTATCATTGCTGGTGAGGGCTGCAGAGATTTCCTGAGCTAGGTAATGGTTCAGGCAGGCTCCTTTCCGGCAAAAGAACAGCAGAGAAGGAGGTTTGTGGGCAGCCCTGCTTGGTGTTGTGTAGCAAGTGGTAATGGGAGGGAGAGATACAAGAAAAATGTGTGTGGAAAGAACTTGGCAATTATAATGCTTTAAATTGATATCCAGTGCCCATGAAAAGTCCCTATCTTGGCTTACACAGATATTTTTACACCACGTTAGCAGTATTGCAAAGATGAGGGGCACAAAACACGCCTCCGAGTAATACAAGCCTATTTACATGATGTACAGTCCATGTACACAGTAATACTAGCTATCTGTCAAAAACATAAAAAACAATTTAGTTTTTCTCACTTCCAAGTAAACTTTTAGTAAGAATAAGGAGGCACTCTTTTGGATTCAGTAATATAAAACATTGGGTGAGTACAAAAAAAATAAAAATAATAAAAATAAAATAAAACATCAAATTAGTGTTTGATATTTAATTAAACTGAAAGAATTTAGTGTGAATTGGATAAAACATTTTAACCTGGATTAGCAAACAGTTTCACCTATCCCCAATATTCAGTTTTTGGTAAATGATTCACTGAAGAAATTTTGCCTGGATCTGTATCTAGTACTACTTTTTATTCTGTAAAACCTATCTATACTCATGTCCAACAAGAAGATTTGAACTTGTCTACTGGATTTACATCGCAGTCACTTATTAAAGCTCTATGTTGTAATCTGATCTGAGCTAATGACATTTAGGCTCTCTGAATCCTCCTGCTGTGTTAGTGCTACATATGAACAGGGAGGCTTTTCTCTGCATTAAACAGCATGACCAAGACACCCAACATTTTAGCTTCAGAAGGGGGTCTGAGACTAGGACAACCACTACTGACTCCCTGTAACCTTGTGCAAATCACCTCACCCTTGCATGGCTCATTTTAATCTTCTGTTATACATGAATAATAACACTGGAGAGTACTTTTATGTCTTTGGATGAAAGACTTAATATAGTGCGAAGTATTTTTATTTAATATCAGAATGTAGCTTTCAAAGTAACATTTTATATGGAGTGGAAAATTATGATCTTATATAATCTGTTGTATACGGGCACTGACAGCTTATCCTTGAGGGTCTGGCAAGAAATAACTATGAGAAGGTAATGGCTGTGAAGAATATTTTTCTCTCACCATGACACATCCCCTAGGACACAAAGGTCTCAGCAATTAGTTTTGTTCCTCTTTTGAGAAAAATACATTAAGCAATATCAGGGAAATCCTCTAGTCGCTTGGGGTAAATATACCCAAAGCTCAACTGCTATTCTTTGTGAGCAGAATTTTTTCTCATTCCAGGCCCTAAATAGCCATATTAGCCCCTTACAACACAAGCATAATGAATGAATGAATAAATAGGCACTATTTTGTGTAAATTTCCTCACAGGCACAGAAAATTAATTCTGTCTGTATTTTAACCACAATTCAAGTGAGAGCCCAAGCCCAACCTTGGACACTATTCCAATGTCAAATTGCCAGGAGTTGGACTCGATGATCCTTGTGAGAACCCTCCAACTCAGGATATTCTATGATTCTACGAATGTAAATCTACTCCTATGCACACACCCAAGGCAAACTCCTGGATGTTGCTGGGCTGGGAGCTTAAGTCCCTCTGTTTGGATAGAAGTAGCATGCTTAGCCTGGTCCATATACCTCTGCATACCACATGGCTTTTCAGGAAACTTTCAGGAAGGTCTGTTGTATGTTTATGCCACAAAAGCAAAAGGGATTTACAGCACTTGAGCTTTACCCATTCATCTAAAAGTGTGTGCCACCAAGATACCAGCAACCTCCTTCATTAAATATATTTGGGGTCAAGAACTACACTGTACGCTAGACCACCTGCTAATCTTACAGAATATGGCCCTAAGCCAGACTCCTGTCGGCATGGAGCATGTTGAAGGGAATTCAGGCTGGAGACCCCAGCTGAGAACACATCTATGGAGATGCTTCCCCTTACTACTAGGATATTAAAAAAGCAACTCAAAGGTGGGCACCAGCTAAATATTTGCAGTTGAGGGCTTTAATGACATTTATGTAGTCTTCTAAAGCTTCTCTTCAGAAATTATCTCTAGAGAGAAGACAGTTTATAGTGCAAGGTAATCGAATATTCTCTGGGAATCAGAGGTAATAAAAACAGACTTGAAGAGAGCAAAAGCATAAAGAAAGTACAAGAAACTGCAAACCTTTCTAAACTAATCACACTTCAAACACTTTCAAGTTGAGGCTGTGCTCCTCTGGTGTATTTCTAGATACACTGAAGTGTCTTGGTGGGTGAAAAAAATGGGGAAAAAAAAAAAAAGCATATAAAATAAAAATAACCTTTCTGAAAGCATTTTTACCCTAATTTTATAACCAGAAATTGGGCTAGATAAATGGAATATCAGTTCAGAGATCTGTTGTTTCAGAAAATGGCAAGAGAATCTGAGAAATACCATTCTATTTTCATTTTAGTGGCACTTTTTGGTAGTATTTTGGTTATTCACTGTGCAGCACCAGCTGGCCAAGGCAATAAACTGTCTGGGTCACACATGAGAGAGCTGTCTGATAAATGGAGAACTAGAGGAATTTAATTTTAATATCAGCTTCTCTATTAAAGAAATATTCAAATTTGGGGAACACAGAAATACAAAATGCTGAATCAGAAGTACAGTGACACAGTTCCACAAACAAATAACCTAAGGAAATTTGTATCTACTCAAATGGTGAAGAGATGGTAAAAATTATTATCTGGAAATATATTCTTGCAAATGCTTTGTGTAAAACAAACAAACTTTTCCAGCCCAGTAAATGCAGATGTTTATTTGCATGCTGTTGAAGCCAAAAATCTTGAAAAATTTTGGCCATTAGAGTGTACTTATCCCGCATCTATTTGTCCTTTCTTTTAATAAAAAGCTAATATTCTATCCTCCCTTCAAGGCTTATTAGAAGATAAAATGCCAAAGGATAAAACAAACACAAATTAAATGGTAGTAGGGATCCCAAGAGAAGAGTAATTTGGCTTACATTGCGGGGGGGGGGGTTAATTGCTGGTAAATTATACTTCTGAAATCCTGTTCAGTGGATGAAATGGTCTCTGCTCTGCTTTATAAACCATTTTTGTGTTTTTCAGGCATGAAGTCAACTGACTACAGTGACTTGTCTAACCAAAGATCTCATAGGATCTGCACTGACCGTACATTCGTTGACCTAAAAAGAAAAGTTTTAATGCACTATAGTCATTAACAGGGGAGGAAAACAAAACAAAACAAAACAAAACAAAACAAAACAAAACAAAACACCACTACCTTGCTTCTTATGTTTACAAATTATCTGAATACCTACTTGGTCGGTCATTATCTACTCAGTTAGACATCAGTTTCCATGCAAAAAATAAAAATAATAATAAAAAAAGGTTCTTTGTAAATTGGTCCTATTCAAAAAGAAGCAAAGAAATTAAATCATGTGCCATATCTGACCACATTACCTCAGATAAAAAATAATAATTATAATTAAAATTTAAAAAACAAACAAACAGGTTTTCAAAAACTATGGTATAATAAGCCCAATAAGCCTCCAAAATATCCAGAGGATATTATATTTGGAATTCATGTATTAATTTTTCTAACCTGTTGATTATTCACTTATACACTGCTGAGATGTCCTGCTCTCTATCTAGCATGTAGATAGTCCTCCCATACACTCACATGATTATTTTTCCCCCTTAGTCTGATCCCCTTTCATTTATTACAAATGATCCTGGTCTAGAAAATGGTTGATCAGGATGATTGGCTGTACACAGGTACCTTCCCTTCTGTCTTTGAATTCATTACTGAGTGCTAGAAATTTCATGAAATGTTTCTTCCTGCAAATCAAGTTGTTGGAATATTCAGTGAAAAAGAACTAAAAAGGCCCAAGGTACGATCAAATGAAAATCAGCCTGAAGAGCATTCATGAACATTTTTAAATTTTTGTGTAGCTTCACCCCCCAGTAAGTGAAAATACTGCAAAGTAGGTAAGTAGTGAATGACAATATTCCAGGACATGGTCCTGTTTTCCCTCTTAACTTAACTGATACCTTAACATTTTAGCATAAGACTTCACTGCTGTCAAGGTCAACTTTCAAGTACCAAATATGGACAGTGGAGGGTTTTTTTGTTTTTTTTTTTTTTTCAAAAAAAAAATTAGCCACAACATGTAATGTCTACAATGGTTGGAAGAAAGAAAGGTGAAGCAATTTCATTGTTTGGTAGCTGAAGTGATATGCAGTCATCAATAACAATAATGGTGGCAAAAGGGAAACAAATGCTTTGTTATACAAATGGGGAATATTCTTGAAACATCTGTGTATTGAAGCATTTTAGTTAGTTTGGGACACATGGAATATTAGTAGAGGTCAAGGAAAACAAATCTGTCACCATGTTTAATGTTATTAATGTTAATAATGTTATCTCTTGAGTGCCTAACTCTAACCCTTAGAGAAAGAAATCTTATAAATAAGGATTGTTTATAAAAGATCTATCCTCTGCCTCTTGAAAGTAAGATTCACACAAAGGTGGATCTTATAACAAGGTTTTGTCTTCAGTATTTTTCATGGTTATTGTTACACAGAATAAAATTATCATTAGATAGTAGGGCTTAATCATGTGAGTACTTACAAATATCATGAGTCATCTCCTTAATGGCAGTGAAGTTAAATAAATGGAAGTCACAGGTGCTACACTAAAAACAGAGTGTGACAAGGTAAAACTGCATTGCCCATGCAATCTGTCACAGCTCAGCTCCCACAGCTTCCCAGAGTTCAGGGAACAGATGCAAGGTGTAAGCTTTCAGGAACTGAGGTTACCACTCTAGATTGTGAGCTTTTTTTCCTGATACTATTGCTTTTTTTTTTTTTTAAGTTAACCTAATTTCTCTCTTGACATAATCACCCCTGCGCTAAGGCCTCACTAATTCTGGTTGGTTTATATGAACCAGTTTTGACGTCCTCTTCTGCTGATCTCAGACATTAAAAACAAGCAATGCAACACCCTCCACACCTCTAAGAAGAAGTATTTGTTTTGTTAAAATTTGATTTGTTTAAATTAAAGGAATCAGGAAAAAATATTAATATTGCAATGGATATTGCAGTGGATTCAATTCCATTGCCCTTTAACCATATCAGTGTTCTTTTTATGCCAAAGCAATATTTGCTGTTTTACTGGCATTATGAAGGGATGGCTATGTTTATGCTAATTTACAACGCACAGAAGAAAAGGGCTTTTGATCAGAGCTTTTTATTTTCATCACTTTGATTGACCGTCAACTATACTAATTATCATAGAACCATTGATCATCCTTTGCTGCTAACTAAGAAATGCTGATGTTTTCTGCAGCATTATTTAGCCTGCAAACATAATAAGAAACAGTGGTAGACGTAATAGGCAATATTTTCATGTCCAAATCATTCAAAAGATGGTCATCAGCTATTTAAGAAAAAAATAAAGTTCAACTGTACAAAGTTCCTGGAAACAAGAGACTACAAGGTAAAGAAACAGGGCTGTGGGCAACGTATAAAGGCTTCTTATTTATTTGCATTCATATTTTCTCTACACTTCTCTTCCTGAAATCCATTCCCTACCCAAATACAAGTCCTGAAGTAAATAACTCAAGCATTTGATTTCTCCTCGAAATTGTTAAAGTCATTGCATAACTGAGAATAAACTGCAATTCCAGCACAACTTTTTCAAACAGCATCTGTTGACATAACATCAAAGTCCATTTTGCTTTAAAAAATAGATCTTATGCAAAATAAGTTAGTTTTTATCCTTTACGGGCCAGTCCTAAATGTCAGACAAAATAAAAGAAAAATATATAAAATACACCTCAGAGAAGGAACTAGAAACAATCCATAGCCACAGTTTAAATGGGTACACTCTAGACTGTGAAGTTACATTTACTATACTAGTGATACATTTAGCTCTATATCTTTTAATCAGTCTACAAAAAGTTTGGGCAATGGGACAGAATCAACATTCAGTTAGTCCCTATTTACTTTCTTAGCAACTTCTTTGTTAAGACCAATATAAAAATATTACTTAAACTGACTAGCTAATTATTTTTAAATCTACTTAAAAATTCGCAGGCTACTATTCTTGTATCATCTTCAACCCCCCAAACCTGTGAAGTGCAACGGCTGTGAGCAGAAGATGAAGAGGAAACAAAAACCTGATGCGTACCTTTCCTACACTGCCAGCACTTGAGGAGTTTTAAAAGTATTTCCACTGCCCAAAGTACAAATACCCGTTCTGATCAGCAGCAAATTAGGATTCAGAAAGCTGTAACTTTTGGAGTTGTAGGAAAGCAGACAGAAAAATCATAAAGTCAAGATGGAAGTGTTTAGAACTGCTTTTGCATTGACAAACGACAGAAACAAGTGCAAGCAGGAGAAACAGGCCGTACCTCACTCAGGACCAATGCAACTCAAACTTGTATTTATTTTCAAACAACAGTAATTTTCTGTTATGATGTCCTCTAACAACCATGAAAATGCCACACTAACAGTTACCTAAGCACCATTAAAACATGGTATAACTAAGCACTGCAAAACTAAGAGCAAGACCTCCAAAGCTCCTCTGAATATGGGGTGCCCTTGATGTGTATGGCTTCTGCAGTACTGGCTTCTGCAGTACTGTGCAACTACAGTAGTGTCATGAGAAAACCTGAGTAATATCCACATGGAGGCTCACTGTTGTTAATTACAAAAGTAAACACTGCTGGCAATGTAACATAACTTTGTTTGTTTTAAATTAAAGCCACAAAAATATCTTCTACCTTTTGTGATATAGTTATTCCACATCATTTTGGCAATAAACCCAGAAGCCTGAAAGACAGTATTCCCCGCCCTCTTAGAAATTCAGTTTTCCTTGCATTGGGTAGACTAGTAACATAAACCAGCCCCAAAGGTACCCCAACTAGAAAGTTCTTTTGAATTACACAAATCCTTAAATAACACAAAATGATCACAAGAGCTCTCTTCCCTCAGACTTTTAAGAGTAACAGCAGAAACTGGGTTTTGACTGAGGTGCCTCTGCATTGCAAGAGAAGAAGAAGGGGAAACCAGACACAGTTTTCTAATTTCTTCTTAGGACAAGGCATTCACTCTTTAACATCGACAAAACAGATGGAGTCATCTTTGCTTTATGGCTATGAAATAAGGTACACACAATTCAGATACGTCTGAATTGTCTGAATACAGACCACTGGTTGTGTCAGCTTTCAAGAGAAGAAGGAAATACCTTGTTAAATTCACCTTACTGATATGAGCTGCCTTATATTGAGCTGATGGTTTGTTCAATACTACGTTACACTGAGTAAGATATATTTCTGGACTAAAATTTTATTATCTAGATATTAAAGATTAGTAACAATAAAACACAAGAGTCCTGATCAATCACATCAATAAAATGCACTGCAGTGGGATATTTAGAAAATGTTAATAAGGTTTAGGTCTTAAAGTAATCACAGCACTTCCAGCGAGCATCATCAGTGCTGAATCTCAAAGAACTGCAACCTCAGGAAAGATTTGAGAGATGCTGGTGATGTGCAATAATTTATACAGGAAAAAGCTTTGTTCTTTTAAGGAATAAAAATTAATCTATTTTAAGTTTTGCAGGAGGGTCTGAGATATTGTTTAGTCTCCTGACCCTGTCAGAATTTTTGGTAATTTTGAAATTTTCATGATATGTCATATAGGCCATTGTGACCTCTGCATATTTTCTACAGACAAGCAGGGTCAGGTGGATACTGAAAAAAGAAAGGAGGAAAGGCGTGGCAAGAAGAAGTAACAATAATCTGAATAAGGGACACAGGCAGTCCTTCCAGTATCTCCTATCCAAGGCAAAAATATTGGTTTGAACCCATGGAGCAGGAGAGAAACATGCTTTGAGTTCACTCTTTAGAGGATCGAGGATCCCTGAACTATATATGGTCTTTATTTCAAGAAAAAAACATAGATCTAAAAAATATACTTTTTCTTTACAGAAATAGACATGCATTACTGGCCTAATGTTGGACAAATGCCTCTCCAGGGCGAACTGCTTCTCTGATGCACCCTACAGCCTGTGCTTCCACTCAAAGCTGCAAAAGTTTGGGAGCCACAACTCCATTCCTGCTTGCTTAGTAGCCTCAGCTCTCCCTACCTCTCTCTGCCAATTCAAGGACACAAGACAGACACTAATTTTTAGTCCCATATTGTAATCTGCTTTTAACAATATTCATGGTAAGAATTCATATTGCCAGTATGTTTTATCAGATTATGTTCTTCCCTCACAGAAAACCATTTTTTTTTTCTGATATCTTTGAAAACAGCATTAAAGATGATTCTTTCTGATTACTGTCAACACTGAAATGTCTCTCGTGGTTCTGTAACTACAATAGATTTGAAATCTGTAATTCTTTTTTAATTCCTCCTACTCCTTTCAAATAACTTTCCTTAAGAAATCAGAATTTTCCTTAAAGGCAGGGGAAAAAATGATTTAGAAGTTTTCTTTTTTCTTTTTCTTTTTCTCCTCCCCACATTTTAGAATCCCCTAATTACCCCAGACCAAAAGCCCCATGGAATCATGCAATTACCCTGAGACTGCTATCACTTTTATTCCACACTTACTAGGAAAAGCACTATTTCTCTCCTTTTAATGGATGAGAATCTTAAAAATACCCTACTGACACTAGACAGTTATAACAGAATTTGTTGTGCTTTAACTTTGAAGTTTTTAGGCCTTTAAAAAAAAAAAAAAAGAAAAAGAAACAAAACAAACAAAAAAAAACAGACTTTAAACAACATTTATAAAGATCAACAAATGTAGCATACTTTCAGTAACAATACATATGCTACTTTCTAGAAACCAAATTCCAGCCTCTTGTAGTTACAAGAATTGGCTCGATACCACATGTAGGTCTGAATGTAAATATAGTATATAAAATGGCTTAACGTTTCTTGTAGCTGCCAAATGTATCTGCCAGTGGCCTGAAATTATGAAATTGAATCTCCAGAAAGCGATATGGTTTGGCCAAGGAAGCTTAGGGATGGGATGAGGAGCAAGGGCAAGAAAAAAGTCAAGATGTAGATTAAACCTGTAAAAATGCCACATTCTTAACCAACATCTTATTCAGACACTTTATTCTGAATTGTAAGTGCTTATTTTGATATAATAAATTGCATGAGAGAAGACTCATGCCACTATAGCAGCAGAGAGGAGCCCTAAATGAAGGGCAGAACCCTCTAGCACCTCTCTATGTATACAAAAAACAGTTGTGTATAGTAAAAACAGTTCCTGTGTCACCCAGTTTATTATCTAATCTGGTAACTGAGGCACAGGAAAGGGAATATAGTCACTACTTTAGTTATAAGAGTAGAGCAGAGGGGATGTCTTGAGGTTTCAGAGGGGCAGATATAGGAATTTGTATATTCTTCTACACCACTCAATTCTTTAACCAAAAATACTAGTCTTATTATTTTTTTTTATACTGCCAGACTGACCATAGCAGCCAAATTGGTGCCCAGCTTGTTTTAATACATAAACACTGATAATTTATAATATACACATTAACAGAATCAAGAAACTTTTCTTGCTTTATCATCAGAGCTTGTTTATACTGCTATAAATAAACGGCAAAAATTTGCTGGAGTCTTTGTTTTATGGAGCCCTACAATGAGAAATTTCTTTGAAGATGGTTAGACAGCACACCTGCATTTTGTAATCTGCACATCAAGTAATAAATTAATGTTTTTAATTATAAAATGAATAAGGTTGATCTGGAAGTCACTGACTGACAGCACCTATAATGATGTTCTATGTAATTTCAGTCAGCTTTTAGTATAGACAGACATTTTAAGAGCAAAGGTATTATCCTGAACAGTTAAAACCTATTCCTGTTGAGTTGTCCAAATGGAAGCAGAAGGTGTTTATGAACTAAAGACAGTATTACACTTTTGTACCAAGCTACAATGGCATCTGGCCATATATCTTTGTTTTCATTCGTATGTTGTATTAACCAATGTCATAGTATTGATGAAATTTTGAATATAGGAACGCTGTAGAAAGTTAAATTTCAGATACTTAAAGAAGAGATTTTCTGCAGCAATTTGTGACAAATAACCCAGTCCTCATAGCTGACCTTGATGGTTTTAGAAGGGACTTGACAAGTAATTCTTCAGGTCCCTTTCACTGCTACAGACATAACTTTTACCCATCTTTAAGTCTGTCTAACAGCTAAAATGTGCAATTTTCTTTTATATTCTTTAGGCCTTTATATTTTTTCTAACTTCAAGATGCCTGAATAGGCTACTTAATCCCTTCAGGATCCTTCAGAGAAGCCTTGGTGTTGCATCTGAAGAGGATGTATTTTATATAATACAGCTTACTCATGCAGAAGGAAAAGCACAGTGAACTTGCAGTATTCACCGCTGCAGTAACTAGCCCTGTTCTTCCTGCAGGTTACCCTATCTTTCCCTTCCTAACTCTGAGTGCCTTTAAATTTCCACATTTCACCAACCTTGATCTAACACCCTAATGCTTATCTTTAGTTTTCAAATAATTGTTACAATTAAAAAGGAAAAAAAAAGACACAAAAATTATATATACATATTTATTATATTATATTATATTTACATATTTTATTATATATATACATATTTTTATTATATATATATATACATATTATATATATACTTATATGACTTTCAACCTACTCAAACTCTCTGAGGGACAGAAAGAGATAAAGTGCTATCCTATATACTTAGGGAACTTAGATGTAAAATTTGATAACCAAGAAATATTAGAAGAAATCCAGAAGGAGAACACAGGTCACCTGCCCAGACAGCATAGAAAATGATTGAACTGAAGCCCTGCAGTTTAAATGCCTGTGTCTACCCTGCACGTGACAGGGCAAGAAAAGGCAGAGTTACGGCACACTGTATAAGCCATCTGACTTTCAACAGCACAACTATATCGTGGATGGCTTGCAAGCAGCTTAAGACTCCCAATCTTCTGCTGGCATAGATACACTAAATCCTCTCTCTCGCTCTCTCAGTTGCAAGTTTCAAGTAGATTTAAGTCCACTGACTTGTTGCTGCTTTGGATTTGGATTTGTCTAAGAAGAAGTATCAGCCTGACATGAGAATGGGTGGCATGGAAAGGACTGACTGTGAAATGTTACTGCCACTTGATTTTTCCAACAAAATTGATAATAATCACAGGTTAAGAAGATTGATTTTCTGACTGAGTTTTGAACAACCCACAGTTTAATTTTTCCACCAGATGCTGCATCACCTTAAAAAATAATAAATAAGATTTATAAGCTAGACATTTGTGAATTCTGAATAAAGTTTAACATTTGTGAGTACTATTCAAGGTCAACTTTTCCCACCCTTTCTTCTGTACAATGTCATTATCTATATGCATCACATCATCACCAAAAATACAGCCAAAACCAAGACTCTCTTGAGGTGCTCCCTGTATGAAAACACAATGAAATCATTTCTGCTCAAGGAAGTTCAGACTAAGCCAACAAAATGGAGTGTGCACTCAATTAGAAGGAAGAAAAACAGTACTCAGCTTTGAATAAAGTCTTAACAGTCTGAAATTTAGTCAACCCACTCCCAAGGAGAAAGAGCCTTGGAAGAATAATCAGCTCCTGAATGGCACCTAGACTGATCTGGAATCACAAAATTAATTACATTAGTTTTGAGAGCATTATTCCAAAATGTTTAAGTGGTAACACAGAAGTTTTCCTAACAAAGGCGTATGTAAATCAAATTGACTTGAGAAGTAAAAGCAAGAGACCTGTAATTTTTAGTTATCTTTAATAAAATAGTTCATTTTTAATAGCCTTAACTGTTGTGATACTCTTTGATTACCTTACAGACCATTGTATAAAATGTGTGAAGAAGGCATTGAACATTAGGTTTTAATGTTCACTACTTTTTTTTTCTTTTTTTTAATATATTTATAAACAGTGTGTTTTATGCCTTTAAAATCTTCAAAAAATACTGTAGCATTCTTAGTTATTTAGTATTATTACACAATAAAAGTTTTTAATTTATAATAAAGTTAGGCAGTTATTGACTGGGAGGTGCCCAGGGAGGTGGTTGAGTCGCCATCCCTGGAGGTCTTTAAAAGACGTTTAGATGTAGCCCTTAGTGATATGGTTTAGTGGAGGACTTGTTAGTGTTAGGGCAGAGGTTGGACTAGGCGATCTTGGAGGTCTCTTCCAACCTAGATGATTCTGCGATTCTGTGATTCTGTGATTCTGTGATAATCCTTGAAAAATTCTGGAGAATTCTCTTTTTTTGTATTGATATATACATGTAAGTAGACAGCCAACTCAGTCCTTTGTCTTGCTTCTACATACTGTGCATACACTGAAATCAACACTTCTTTTCAGCACAGGAATTCCCACATTTCTTTCTTCAGTTTGAAAATGGTTTAAGGGGTTATCTCCATCCACAGCTCATTTCTTGCCCTTGTGTCACAATTTGTCATCTGCTGAGTTTTACAGCTGTATATTGGCTACTTCATAAACTGGGTCACAAAACTCAACCACAGTTAAAAACAACCTTGTTCCAACACCTGCAACAGGACATAGCTCAGGAGAAATATTTAAAGTTCCAAATGAACCATCGAAATAAACTCAGAAAAATGCTGAGAGAGCTTCTAGCAGGTACTATGATGCATTTGTTGATTATGGTATATATTGGTAATGTTCTGAGTTACTAAGATCCATAAATCTTTGAAGTTGATTTAAACTTGACTCAATGTAGCATTTTCATTATTTAACCCTAGTGATTTTCAGGGTCATCTACATGACACAAAAAACTTCTCAGTCACAATTAAAAATATGGAAATTTCTTTCCAAAGTTTTGAACTTGTTGAAAATGTTTAAAACCAGTAGTAACTATCAGATTCATTTCTCATGAGCTAGGCTTACAATTCCATGCAAGCAATATGTTGTTTTGGGTTTATACATCTTCATTCTTCTGTTATATATACTATTACAAATTTAATTGGACCTTCTGAAATTTCAGTGAGAAAACAACTGCCAGCAATGTGGAATAAAATAATAAGAGAAAAACTTACAAAACAATGACAGGCTACTCTGTTCCAGCAGTTCAGCAGTTCTATGGCAAATACTGTGATCTTTTTTCAGGGCACCACTTCTCAAAAGCAACCCTGTTTGCATATTTGCATAAGCAAACATGGTGCTGAACCCACTGCATGTACTGTTGTTTTCTTGGAGCAAGAAGGGACATTTTGTTGAAAAGAGAAGCCAGGTTAGATGTCCACCAGCAATGTGCCCCTTTCTAATTAAACAATGGCAGCACTTTTTCAGTTAAGAGCTCCAGGTTTGGTATGGTATTGTTGCCTGTGTCCTACTTACATATTCCATCTGTGTTAATGAAATTGCTGTTTCAATGAACTTTTCTGGGTAGACAGAATTGGCCAAGGTGGTGTCACATCTCTCTCCAGTCAAATATACAGAAAGCCCACTGCTAGGAAGACCTACTTAAATGGAAACATAATGTGATACCTCAGAAAATCTCCCTAGGGAAGTTTCTCTGAAGGAAATAGTCCAGGAGTAATGGAATTCCCTCAGAAGCAAAACAAAGACCAGATTTATTGCTGGGTTTCAGAGGCCTCACAGCATGAATGACTTGAAAGGAGTTTAGATTCTCAATGTCACAGGAAGAAAGAAATGAAGACAGCTCTTCACACAAGCACCTACTGTAATTATCAGACCAAAGATGAGGTAAATTGGTTACACAGAGGAAAAAGAAAGTGTCCTATGACTCAAGAGGAAAGACAAAGAAACAGCAAGGAGACCAGTCACAGATCCCAGGCATGACTCTCACTAATAGTAATTGTGCTGAAAAAGGGATGAAGATAGTCAGTTATGGAACACAAGTAAGGATCTATTGTTTTGTTCAAATGTATTAACTCCTTTAGGGGGAGGATTCCCTTCTCCACCTGTTTTATTTCAGTTTGATTAGCTTTCATACACCTTTCAACCAGTTGTTCTGTGTCCAAAAAATGACCACAACACTGAGGCCCTGAGGGTTTTTCAGGGTGTCCTTCTTTAGTAATTTTGGCTCTGGTCAGGACTGTGTTTCTAAAGCAAACCTCCCAGCAGTTTACATTTACTTTAGGGAGGCAAGTTAATCCATTGATCATAAAGAAGTCTTGGGGTATATACAACCAGATTTTTTTGGAATGAAACAAAACTCCAAACCATGCCCTGGAGTGCATCTAATTCATTTGAACCAGTCCAATGAGAAACAATGGAAATGCTGACACGGACATGAGGACTTCAGCAATATTCCACTCCAGAGATTGGTTCCTCTTACACCACCATGCTAGTTACTGTAAGCAAAGCCTTACAGACATCTGCAGCCAGCACTTGCCCAGATATCCTAGGACTGGACATAGACACTTTCATTTCTGCACGAGAATAACACTGGGGACTGTACCTGAGAAGTGTCACAAGATGCCAGAAAACTCAAATGCCTCCTGTGCAGCAGTGCAGCAGTCTGGCATGTGGTGGTTTGTAACACGTACAATTTCTTTTTATTTTTCCAGCTGATGTCCTTTTGTTTCAAATGTATCCATTTCAAAAATTCTACTGCTGTATTTATATCTCATTTGATCTAACTAATTCTCTCCACTACTTTAGATTTAATTATAATTTTCATAATATAATTTCTATTAAAATACATACATTCTAAAGAGTATTGGAGACTGACATAGAGAATCTGGTAAAAAGTACCAAAGGGAACTCTTTCATGGACTAAGAAGAAAAGATGAATGAGGCAATCCATCAACAGACATTTAAACTGTAAAAATATTTTCATCTTGCAAGCTCACTCACCAAGAATTAAGTATTCATTTGCACCATTCATGACTGTACATTTCATTCAGAGTCTTGTTAGGTTACTTTCCTTCAGTTAAAATTTTATTTCAGAAGCCTACAACTAACTTGTTAAAGGAAATTTGATTAGTTTTAAGTAACCTACATGTTATTTCACTATAATATAGTATTAATGGGAATAACATAAAGGATAATAGAATTAAGAACTCAGTAACAGTTCATACAACATCCTATTACATCAGACTAATTCCAGTGTGTTTCTGTAGTAATCTGTTCTGCACCACTCCAGTGTGCTTATGCAATCAGAGCAAAGAGCTGTTACCAAGGAAACCAATCAACCCAAGACCCTTTCTGTGTGAAAAATGCAGATATTTAACACCAAAAATCCCATACAAAATAACTAGAAATAGCAATCCAGAGTGGACATACCTCTGACATTTTTAAGTTTATGCAAATCTGGAAATTACTTTTCTGACCTTTCAAGTTAAATCATTTTGCTACTGTGGACTGAAAAAAAAAAAGGAAATGTCTGTTAAAATATCTAAATAATGCTCCAACACAGAGAAAAGAGTATCCAATGTTATTAATTAAGGCAAAAGTGCAAACAACAGAATGTCCCACAATTAATTCTCTCTTATTTTTCTTAAGGCTGAAGTAAAATAATATTAATTAAAAAAAACCAACACCTAGGTCTGCTCTCAGTATTGGTCAGAGTAATGGTAATTCTGTTGAACAGAATGAACTGATAGAAATCCTTGTTATCAATGGACAGGCAGATCATTAAAAATGGTTTTAACTTTAATTCTTCATACCTTACAATAAGAAGCTTCTTTTCAAAGCATCTAATCACAGTTAGCTAGCTAGCAGATGGTAATGCCCAATTTCCTCAAATACATATTTATTGTAAATTACTACAGGACCGCATACTAGATTAGCTGCATTCTCCAGCAATGTACAGTCCTGGATTCTACACAGGGAGAAGCTGAGCAGCAGAGAAGTCCATTCTTCATCAGGATTTGAGTTCTTAGAATTACCGACTAATGTTGCTAACAAACATGGCTAACTCCAAATGCTCAGCAACGGTGAGCCTAGGTCTGTATGCACATAGATAAAATTTGAATGTATGTTTTTAATTTTATATTTTCTTCTATATTCCTTAAGGTTTGTTCTTGGGCATACTGTTTGCAACTGTGAGGGCTACAATTCAAGCCAAAGATTTTCTAAACAGTACAGTTCACATAACTGTAACTTTAAGAAGAGTTTTTGGAAAGACAGAGAAATTCCAACCCACGGACAATGAATGTTCTCAAATGACAATTAAATCCTTCAGATGTAATTTATGAAAACAGGAATATTACTTAAGATATAGGTACATATGGCACAAGGCTACTTTTTGTTGAAGTAAATGCAATCAGCTTAGTTGCACATGATCTTTAAAATGAGTCTGTATTTTAATACAGATAGCACAATTTATTCTCTAACAATAACTGATACTGTCTTGTTGTAGGACTGTACCTGTAAAGGACACAATGTAGACAGAAAGATTAAATTGGAAATTAATCCTTACTGAACAACAGAAGGCCTAAAATGGAAAGATTTCGAACATATGGAACTAACAAATACTAATCAAGCTTAACAAAAATTTGCATGCTTCAGGGGATTTAACAATAGCTCTAAATCATTTGTGTTACTAAATATGCATGCACTGCTTTACAGAAATCAAACCTTTCAGTTAACTTCATTTTTTCTAATACAAGTCGCAAAATACATGGCTGGCCTTCTCCATTTGCAGAAAGCAAAGTCAGAATTACAAGCTGGTTACAAAGGGCCACAAATCTTTTTCGTTTTCTTCAGTGCAGGAGTGAAACTGTCTTTGCAAAGGTATCTGCCATTTGAGAGAAACACACCATATGTTTGGAAACCAATCCATGTTACTTGAACTGTTTAAATAGCTTGATGTAAACCAGTATTGTATATGATAATCTTTTGCTACTGTAAAATCTAGTGTATGTAAATACAAAGAAAGAACCTGTCTTAATGTTTACATGAAGCTACATTGACCCCAACTGATCCTAATCTACTATTTTCATCAACTCAGAGAGCTAAACTGTATACCTAGCAGTAAAACATAAATAAAAGCATTCAAAGAGCGTAGCTGCTTTAACTCTTTCTTTTGCACTGTAAGTTTTACTTACATATATCCTGGAGAAAATCCTGAAATAGATTAACCTGAAATGCTACTCCTTGCTCTTATAGATTTCTGAAACCTCTGAAAGCCACAGCCCATCCCTCCTTCCAGTGATGCTCTAACAAAATGTTTCTTTTCTGCTTTCACCAACCCATGATGCAGCACTCCTGAAAGGAGTTCAGATCAGACCACAGGGAAACACTGACTGTTTTTGCACCAGCGGAATGAATTCTTAATATTAGGAATGCAAATACAATGTGCCCTGGGACAGAAAGATGGAAACTTGGGATCTGGGGCCAAAAGCAGGGGCTCCTGTGGAGCACTTTTTGCTGACTGGTGACTGGAGTTTTGTTATAAGTAGATAACAGAGATGTTGTCCAGTGGACAAAGTATGTTCTGGAGCAGTCCTAAGTCTTTGTTGGACAAAGAAAATGAAAAAAAATTGCTCTTAAAACACACACACACATACACACACATAAATTCTGAGCATTTCTAGAGCCCTGCTAAAATCTAGAATAGAATCTATGTGAAGGACGTTTACCAGGCCCATTTGGACATCTCTCTTCTTCCCATGGCCAAAATGAAAGTGAGCTAACTGGTAGTTTGGTGGCTCAGCAGATGACTCTATCATGTGTTAAATAAAGCATCTTCTGTTCTGGTGCACACAATATTCATTTTCCATTTTTTGAACAAAATAACTAATGTATTGTCACACAATATATTGAATGTCTCAGTACTTGTAATAGTCATTTATTTTATTAAAAGATATACATAAGCAACACATATAATATTTTTTTAAGTTGGGAATGACAAGTGAATTGAATTACACAGTCTCTTCAAATTACTTATGTGGAAGAAATCATGGGAAAAGTGCTGACCCTGGTAAATTAGTCTGGGTTTAGAAAGGTGAATGTGCTTTTTTTCCTCATTTCCAAATCATCCCTGTTTTGTCTTAAACTCACACTGCAGTCTGCAGGATAGTCTTAAGATGCTCAGTCTAGCTGTGAGTGAAGTGGCTTGCGTACATAGCTAATGAGGGGCAATAGCACAGAACTCAGAATCATCAAATTCACCATGCTCTGAAGCAGGTTATCCAAGAAGAAGAGTAAATTTCTTTCATTGCGCATGTGTGCCCTTGCCTTGCCTTGCCCTCTCTTCCTCTCCCCCTTCTCTTTTTCTTTTTTGTATTCAATTTTTGTCCACAATAGTTAATTTAGCTCAAGAACCTCCAAACTGCAGAGTAGCTATGTGTATCTGTAGTTAACAAAGCTACTATTTCAGCTAAAACAGAATCCAATACATTCCCTTGTGGTTTAATGAGTCCTTTCAAACTAGTAAAAACCCTAGGAACGTAAATTGCTTACAGTAAAGGAAGCAGGTGAGGCCTGACAGCATGACAACTAGCAAATTCATCTTTATTATATTTTATGCTTATGTTCATTCTTACATCTTTTGCTCAAGGCATAACAAAGGCAGAACTACTGTACAAGACAACACAGAAGTGAATCAGCAAAAATGATCTGCTTTGTCTATGTGCTCTAACAAGTCCACTTGTTTACAGAACATAGCCCCACAGCCATCGCATTTTTCCTCTCATCCGTCTCCTCACTGCAAGTAGGAACAGATTCATATAAGGGTCAGACTCTGGGAACCCATCACACTATACAGTACCTTCTTACATGGAAAAAAAAAGATAACTACTAAAGTGTGAAGATATTATCAGAAAGTATGTCCCTCTGTCATCAGGGATAAAAATCAAGGCTGACCTGTGTTCAATGAAGGTGTTAATGGAAGACAAAACTACAAGTATTTTTTGAGCTCACTATGTTAATAGTGCACACATTTTGGTCCATTAGGAGAAGAAAAGAGTATTAGCTTCCAGCATGTTGTAGAGGAAATTCCAAAGGGTGAAAATTCAACACTTCCCACAGAAACAAGACTTCTCCAGCCTAAAACTTAATCTAAATATTTTACAGCAATACTTGCAAAATAGAAGCAATAGGAGTTTTGTTAATTACTTTTAATTCACTAAATCCTAGTTTAATAAACTATGGTTTATTAAAAATAGAAGAAGAGGAGGTTTCAAATGGCTGATGACTAGGATCACATTCATTCTTCTGTGACCAACTGGATTATTAAGTGCACTGAAATTATTAAATGATTTGAAAATTTAGGGTTAAGGCATTTGAAAAAAAGCTTTGACAGATGGCCCTAATTTTAGCTAAAGCTCAAGCTGAAATATTAGCCAAGACAATACACATCAAGAAAGTTTACACAATATGTACACTTGATACAATGGGAGATTGATTCAAAAGAAAAAGATTGGAGGTATTATTTACTTGACATCACTTGGGACCAAAATTTAAGGTTTGTTTGTGAGACTCAACTGGCTAAAGACTGGCTGAGTGAAAGTCACTGACCACTGTTGAGGTGGTAAAAGCTCATTTTGTTAGCATTGAATTCAGACAGGTAAATGTTTAAAGTGCTTGCTGCATTACAGACCAAAAAGTGATAAAATAATTGAAAAACAGTCATCGGGGCAAGACTTGATTTTTGTATGAAATAATAATAATTGCCATAATATGTGCTAGCTGTCTATGAAAGAGCTTGAATATAAGCAGTATATGTTTAGTAACTATATTTGAAGTTTGATTCATACTTGCAGCTCAAGATCTTCAGTAAATAACGCTCATATAAAAATCTTAGTCTTAAAAATGAATTAGGATTTAACACAGAAAAGCAACAGAAATTAGAGACAGATAATGAAGTTCGTGTGTACTTGAAGGAGGACTTTTAATAAACACCTGTTCATTACAAGAATTAACAATGGCTATGGTAACACAGAGAAAACAGGATATGTTATAAGGACAATAAATATCTTTGTTTGAATTTGAAAGAGACTGTATGAAATAACTTTCAAAACTTATTTATGTCAAATTTTATATCATTCTATTTGGAATCAACAAGCACATCTGCTTGGTAATAGTCTTTTCAGGTTTATTTTAAGTATTCACTCAGGAATTTACATTTTGTTTTTTATCACAATATAGGAAAGCTTTCTTCAGCGTTAGTCCAGTTTTTACACTGCATCACTTTTACACTGCATCGTGAAGTTAAATTAGTAAAAAAAAAAAAAAAAGTAAGTTTAGAACATTTTGTCTATATAGATTTTCCACTGTCAAATTAAGGATGCAGTCTTGTCAAAGCAAAGACCAATCTCAACAACATTTACAAATGAAATGAACTGTATTTTCTTGTGGCCAAGACACAGTTTGCCTTATGTTGGTATTGTCTATGTAAATCAATTGTAAGGGCACTTTTGGAATTAAGTGCTAGAGATTAATTACTGCATAACATGTACAGATAATTTAATGTGGACCCTACCTTATTCAACAACCATTTTAGCCAACATTGAGATAAAAAATATTAAATTAAATATATATGCATACATATGTATAAATGTATATACCCATACTATATATAAACGTACAAATATAGACATACACGCACACACATGCATACGAAAAGATACGAAAAGACCTGAGCAATCAGGTAGAACTAAAACCCACACCCCAATATCCTAAAGCTAGTTTTGACTTAGAAACATGTGAAAACTTGTTCTTAGTGAGGGCTTTTCTAAATTAAAAATGCATTCACAGTATTTAGCTTGCTGCTGCCTCTTCTGATTCAGGTCTTTGTTTTGACCAGGAAGCGAGGAGCTGAAGCATCGCTGGAGTCAGCAAGATACTGCAGAAACAGCAATCAATGACTCAGCATTTAATAGCAGATGACTGCTAAGGCATTGCTTATCTCAATCAGAACACGAGTTATAGTTTATGTAAATGGGAAATAGCAACATTCCTTTTGCAGTGGACGACACCGTTCCTTTTGCCACAGCCCTGGGTGCGATTAGCTAATAGAAAGTGCAGAAATCACATTGAGACCAGTTCAATTTTTACAAGAAGGAAATAAATGCTACTTACACTCCTCTTTACAATATATAAGTATAAAAGCGGCTGTCTCTGAAAGCCCATTATTGCACTAGCAAAAGAATCTAATTAAGCCATAATATTAGGGTAGCACTTGCAATGTCACTAAAACTTTCTTTACACTGACAGTACTTTGCTTTCACCATTGACCATGTGCAATCACCACCTGGGGTCAGAGGTCTATCGAGCCCCAGTGCTTTTTTCATCTATGGCTTCTTTTTAAAAGCACTAATAATTCCTGCACTGTCAACTGCTGTGTGGAATCTTATCCACCTGGGACGCTATTGAGAATATTGTGTTTATTTCATAAGCAATTACTAATTCCTCACATAATAATGATTCTGGCTACTGTCAACCTGTGTGGTTTCAAATCAACAACCAAAATAAAGTGAAAACTTTGACCTCCTTCCATTATATAGGGCTGCTAAATTAAACTTAATCTGTCATCTGTGGAGCTACATGGCAGCTGCTGGGAGAACATCCAAGTTTTACAAGTCTTGGAAGTCTGACAGAATCAGAAAACAGCAAGAAACAACCTTCCATACTCATAACTCACATCCTGACTGTGGCATATTCAGTGATGGCAAGGAAGAATTTCCTAAGAATTTACTCCCTTAAAAAGGAGGATAATTTCAGGTGAGAGGGAAGGAGAAGGAAGAAAGAAAAAGAGAGCAGTATTTCTGCATTTCTTTTAATATGTTCAAACTACTCCATCTATATAGCATACAACTGCCCAACAAAGGGAAGGAGATAAAAGGGTAAATTTTCACTGTGGTGCATAGGGATATAATTATATGACTCCCATAAATGTTAATGGGAATCACATGATCCCTTCCTTGTACAGTGCAATTAAAATTCACCCATGAGTATCAATCATTTCTCAGACCAGAAAAGGTAGTTTAACACAGCTGAATGCTGAGATGAAAAAAAGGTATGCAGAGCAGATAGCAGCACTGGATGTGAAGGCTGGTTTGGGAACACGCCCAGGAGAATATGAAAAAAATAAAACTCATAATCTTAAAAGGGTTGAGATGAGGACAAAAAAGAAAGAGAAGACACAACAGACTGTTTAGAGATAAAGCCTTGCGCAAACAGTCTCCAAAGAAATAAAGACAATTTGGTTTAAAACCATTATAGCAGGGAGAACAGTTAGGGTGAAAATAGCAAGGAGGATTCTGAAAACTGTAATATAAGAATTTCTTGTTTGCCCAATGTAGATGGGTGTCTTAGGTGAAAAAATAGCTTGAACTCTGAATGCTAATAGGCAGACAATAATGGGTGTGAGGGGATGTGTGTCCAAAATGAAACTTTCAAATTCTCAAGGAGAAGCCTGCTGCTCACTAGCTCCAAGTGGTAGAAGCTAAGAGCAAAACTCAGTAAAAAGTGGACTAAACAAAAGCGGAATGCCCTGAATCCTCCTATTAATAAGGAAACACGAGACAGAGCCACCAATAAGCAGGCTGATCATGTGCTGTGCTTCTGCAGAGAGACTATTTAAACTGGGAAACTGGGGGCTTGGGTTCTGGAGAAAGCAATTGCTGTCAGATAGAAGGGTTCCTGAATAGATGAGGTGGTTTCAGAAAGAAGAAGGGTGCCTGGAAAGAAGCAGGTGAAGATCTTGGCCGGAGGATATCTCCTGGAAGTAGGGGGAAGATCCTGAAGATCAATCTGCTGCAAGCACATGGGTGCCAGCAAATGCCCACAGACCTTGGCTGATGACACTTGAAAGGGTGACTATGAGCAGCAACACAGCATGAACCAAGATGACTTTCTGCCCAACCAGCAGCAGCCACCCTTCTGTGGGGAAGCCAAGACCTAGGGAGTGAAACACCATGAGAAAAGTGAGCAAGCAAGTCAGTAAGTGAGCTAATCAGATAGGATAAAAGCTCTGCTCTCCTTGGGTTTTAAATCAGCCAAAGTATCCAGACCTGCTATGGGTTGCTTTTTATTCTGTCTCACCCATGAGAGTAGACTACCACACATTTGGATTCCCACTTTAATAGAATGACGGTTTTCTTCAACTTTACTGCCCTCTAATATTCATTCTAAAATAATTCATTCTACACATTAATGGAAATTCTATTTAATTGCATGTGATAAGTGGATGTGGCTTCTGGTTAAAAAAAAAAAATCTTTAATGTTATTCCTGCTTATTATTCCTTAGACCCAAAAAGGGAAAGGGGAAAGAAGGGGAAAGAAGGGGAAAGAAGGGGAAAGAAGGGAAAGAAGGGGAAGGAAAGGGGAAAGAAGGGGAAAGAAGGGGAAAAGGAAAGAAGAAGGGGAAAAGGGGAAGGAAAGAAGGGGAAGGAAAGAAGGGGAAGGAAAGAAGGGGAAGGAAAGAAGGGGAAGGAAAGAAGGGGAAGGAAAGAAGGGGAAGGAAAGGGGAAAGAAGGGGAAAGAAGGGGAAAGAAGGGGAAAGAAGGGGAAAGAAGGGGAAAGAAGGGGAAAGAAGGGGAAAGAAGGGGAAAGAAGGGGAAAGAAGGGGAAAGAAGGGGAAAGAAGGGGAAAGAAGGGGAAAGAAGGGGAAAGAAGGGGAAAGAAGGGGAAAGGAAATCATTGGAACCAAACCACTATGAAATCAAAGACAGCAAAATCTTTGAAAATAAGAGACACTTTTTTCTCAGCCTTCCAGTGAAAAAAAAAAATAAAAAAAAAGAAGCTATATAATGAAAATATTTGTTATTACTTACCTCAAAGGGATAAGACTAAAATTGTAACTTTTTTTGTGAATTAGATAAAGACCTTAGAGACAGCATGTGTCATAAAAATATAAAGTACAATATTAAAATTAATTATTAAATGTAAGTGCCTCAGTTGTGACCCTGTGAAAAAAACAGCTTAGGCATTAAAGGGATGAACTCTGAAATAAGCTTAGTACAATTTTTGTTGTGATTCTGCAAAAATACACAGGAACAGATGCATACTTTCACTGTCTTTTTAAAAAGTAAAACTAGGTGGGAAATGAGTCAATAAAAATGCAAGGTTTCAGAACTTAATTTTACTCCATACTCACATACAATCAAAGCTCGCAAAATAAAAATAAGGGCAGGGCAGTAGTAAAAGGGAGAAGACACACAAGGCAAGTGGTAGGGATCTCCTTGGAACTTGACTTCATACTAAATAAACCTCTCCTAGTCACTTTTGTTGGAACTGTTCTGTTTTATATTGATGAAAGAACATTTCAGCGGGCCAAAAAGAAGCCCACCACTTCTAGAATCAGCACTCATTTCCCCAGCATTACGACCATATCTTTGTATGAAGCAAGAGAGCTCCAATGGGGAGCTCCAATTGATGGGGGAATCATTCTGTGGTATGACTATGAGAGAGACCCATATTCATGCCTTCACTCTGCTCAGTTCCTCTTTGAGGAAATGTATATAACCCACCTCTGTATCTAACTTAAGCCTGACTGTTTACAGATGTAAGACTGAATCTAGATTACTTTGTTATTACCACTACTATCCTTTCTTCCTCTTGAACATTAATTTAATTTTGTATTTCACAAAACATCCCTAAAAGATTTTTTGAAACAAACAGGTGGAGACGATGCTTCAGCTATAAACAAGATGGCATTTGATATGAAAATCTTGTTGAGAAATGTTTCCTAAAGTGACTTATTTTAAATAACCACATAACAAAATGGAGGATGGTATACAAGGCAACTTAATGCAACTTATCCTTTTTTATACCCTTTTGCAGCCGTTAGCTGACTTCCTATGACGGAAGAAGGGAAACTGGGATCTTTTCATCAACTTGTTGTATTCTCTTCCTACCCTGTCTTAGCATCCAAGGAATTCCTGACTTTTAATTGTACTGCTGCATGGTTGACTCTGGTGTTGTCCTTGGAATGCCAAAAGTTAACTAAAACTCAATAGAATCAAACTCAAACAAAGCAAGGGCAAATCCACTTTCAAAACTCAAAGTAGAACTCAAAGCAGGGGTTCCTGTATTTAAAACAAACAATTCAAACCAAAATAACAACAATAAAAACTAAAACAAAACAAAATTAAAAAACCACCACCACCACCAACAACAAAAAGATGCAATTCACCAGGATCTGTAAGGTACTGAGTGATATAACTTTCTATCTTGTTGATCAGAAGCTGATGGAATTCAGCAATAGAAAGAAGAAAGGCTACTGAGCTATGAAGTTCTGTGTAGACAACATCAGCATTTCATCCAACACTAAGTGTTATAATAAGCATGATATGAAACTTTACACGGTGTATAACTTCTGTCAATCTGTGAGGACATAGCCATGCAAGAACAAAGGCATTTCTTATTTTTTGTCCTGCAACCAATAAGCACATGAAACCTAAAGCTATAAGCCCAATCCAACCAGACTCCAACTTTGGTTTTCAGTATAGGGAAAGGGTCTTGAAGACACCAGATCACTCTCTGTCTTTGGATTCATGAACTGCCATAGTTATAATTTCATTCATCAATTAAAAACAGCATTTGTGTGATTAACAGAAACAGATGAGAATACAACAGAAAAATGAAAAAGTTGTCAAACCATTATTATTTATATTGTGCTACCATTAAATACTACACTGGAGGGAAAAAAAAAAAAAAAGGACAGGTTATCTCCTAAACACATTGCTATGTCAAACCCTAAACAACAAAGAGAACAGCAAGATTCTTAATACAGTATCCCACCAGTTAGGAGCAGGTGATGATTCTGAGCTTCATAAACTTATAAAACAAGACTAAGTTTCTAATACGTTTAAATGTTTATTTGGGATGTTCAGATGTTATGATAATAGATATTATCTAGCACTCTTATTTTTATCACCTCTGGACAGTACATGAACATTTTTTAAAGTTACCCTAAATGTACACTTCTTTAAACTATTTGGCTGGTCTCAAAAACTGACAGTTCTACAAATACAGGTAATGATAAGAAATGTATTTTGACCCCTATTTAGTCCAAAGTGTTATCTATTCTCTGCTTCTTGAGTATAAAGAAGAAAATATTTTTAAAGCAGTAAGCAAGCAGAAGGAAAGAAGGAAGGAAGGGAGTGTGGAAGGGAGGAATGAAGGTAGGAGGTAAGGGAGGAAGGCAGGCAAAGAAAGAAAAAGAAAGAAAAAAAGAAAGAAAAAGCAAAAAACAATATTTTCTGATACAGATATTGAATATCTTTGCGAAGGTCATGAGATAAAATTGGAATTGCTTTAAAATAGCTTGTGCTTTGATTATCCATTTTCCAGCCTTGTCTTTCCTTCATGCAGATTCATTAATATACCCCTAGAACTGTCATTATCTCAATATTCAGAAGGCTTCTTTTTTAATAATTAGTGTTCTAATTCTAAATTAAATGCATTCAGCAACTACTGTTTCTTCAGCTGAAAAAGGACTGCAGGTGTAAATACATATTATTTTTTTTCATAAATATTTTGCTGTAGTAGCTGCCTGAAATAAGATGTTTTCCTAGCTCTTCTTACTGCTATTGCAGAACTGTGAAGTTCTTCCAAGATGATCAAATCAAATACCTCAGCAATGTTCTCCTAACTGGTTTCAGCTCCCATTCCCCTTCCATAGCTCAAAATAACAGCATGAAGCAGATTCCAAGTCACTTCTTGGACAATCTTATCCAATCACTTGCTCCCTCCTTCTTCCAGGCTGGAAGTCCTTGCTAACATTCACCCCAGTTTGAAAATTCTTGGCCCTCTTGGCTGACTGAGAACAAACGGTAACTTTTTCTCTTAAAATAGCTGATTTGAAGACAGTTATCAGTCTTTTTTATATAAATATTAAAATAAATTAGTAAACATGGTAAGATTAGCATGTCTGATAAATGATAATATAGGTAAATTTTATTGTTTCAGCATCAATAACCTCATGATTACAAGTTACAATCTCATACTACGTCCACCTTCTCAATGTCTCGTGCCTTCACACTCTCTTGAAAGTACGCAAGCATTGGAAGCTTTAGTAAAAGCAAAACAAAACAACAACAAAAACCTTTAATGCTAACACAAAAGCAACTGGAGGTTTCCAAGGCCTATCTCTAGTCTAACAGTAGATGACAGTAACACTTTCACTGAGTGGACTGGGAAGACAGCACAAAAATGAATTTTCTTGGAGATCTCATCCTGAATTAAAACCTTTAGAATGATAAACTTTATTAATGAAATAAATTGTAATTCACTTTCTTAATCTAGCTTTAATTAGGAAAGCTTTCTGAATGATCTCAGTGTAAACCCACAGTATTATCAATTAAAATCAGAGGGGTTACTTTGAATTCGCAAGAGAGTAAATGCCATCAAAATTTGGTCTCTTATGTGTCACTACTTTATTCAGTCTAAATCTTGGACAATAAATCCATAAAGGCAATAAGACACAGCATATTCTGAAGCCATAAAACCTTTGACTTGCAAACTAAAAAACAAACTCCGCTTGCAAAATTAATTTTAAAATATTATCTTCAGAACTGGTAAGAAAAATTACCTTGTGGTACCTATTTTGGGAGCTATGAATGTCATCTTCAAAAGATTGCTAGAAAGACTTTTGTGAACAGTGGTAATGTGTAAAACATGATGTAATCCTGAAGGAGAATTAACCCGTGGATTTTTCGTTTGTTTGTTCTGTATTTGTTATTTTCATCACTTCCCACTAGATCCACAGGAGAAAGAGAAACTAGTGTCACGTTATTCTCTGTGAGCTTTTAAAACAATTAAAGATATTTAAAGGGTCAGCAGTGAGATTATTATTGTCAGGGAAGGGGTTTCTCAAGCTATCCCCCACAGAATAAAGAATTAACACAGCAGATTAGTCCCCTCAGTGCTGTGATATTAGCATATGATGCACTACACCACACCATGATACTGTTTCAGTGTTGCCAACTCATGCAAATCACACAATAATTGGTATTTTCCCTAAGGCTGGTGTAATGAGATTACATGAAAATAATACATCTTTAAAAAGTAATACAATTCTGAGCCATATGCTTAGGAAAAATCTTGAAGTAATTTTCTCCTTCATCTTAAAAAGCCAACAAGTAGAACGAAAAAAAATTTGAAATTCATTATAGCTAAAATTTCATATTTTGTAAGCAAATGGAGATTATCTAAAGATCAAGTTGGCAATATTGCAGGAATACCAGCATAGTTAATGATCCCATGCCCAACCCATAACCGCTATACGTATTTTTCATTTACCCTCTATCATTTATTATGGGCAGTTTTCTTCTTTAGAACTTTGTTAATCTTAGGTACAGAAAATAAGTTTAGTATGCATTCTTAGGGGAAAAATCTTATTATTTAGTTGGGGTTATTTAATTTTATTATTAAAAACTGCTGTTGCCTAACGGCCATCAAGGGTTATGTGACTTTTACCTCTGTGGTGGAACAGGGAGGATAGCTGCTGAAAGGTTTATGTCAGCCAAGGACTGACAGTGTGAGAAGGCACAGTAAGGTTTCACCGCATTCAGAGGAGCCTGGGAGAACCATCTTGTACTCGAATCTCCAAAGGAGAGTTATGTGGTATGAGCTGGGTGGCAGTACTGCTGACAAAAAATAGTGACTACTGAGAATGTTTTTCAGTTCAAGTACGCCAAATATTGCTAGTGGCTGTATTGCTTGTGCACTGTGTGGTGTGAACCACACTGGAATCTTTACTTGTCCCTGAACTGTTGAAGTTACACAATGGAATGCATAAATATATGCATATATCACTGTGCTCATCCTCTATGCAATTACATTGTTCTTACAGCAAGTGGAGTAAGGGATGCCATTAATTTCTTAGAAACCTTTTAACATGGCTGCTCACTTAATTTAAAGACAAAGCAGCAGCAAGTAACTTATTCTAGCTATTCATGACATGACTTTGCACATTAAACAACTGTAATATATTGTGCCTCAAAGTCTTTTAGAAACAAAAGCTAGTAAAGCATGGACTTACCTATATCACATACATTGTGCATATTCTCATATAGAAATCTGGAAACAAATAAGAGTTCAGTGCAATACAGAAAGAGAATTTTGTATTTAGTGTATACAAGTAGTAAGATACAGAGGTTGATATAAAACTGTTTTGGCCCTAAATAACGAGAGAATTGACTTCTCTAAATGCTTCAGTGTCAATTGCAAGCAGCTCAGAGGCAGAATCTGAAAGCACCCATTTTTTCAAGCCTTGCCCTCAGGACTTTCTTCCTGTGTGGTCCTGGCTTTCACTATGTCAGGTCAACAGCCCCTGCTCTACCAAACCCAGGGCATGCTGCAGGCTATAGCTTCTCTTCTATTCTCTGAGCTCACCAGGATGAGAGTTCAAAAATGACTGTTCATAAGCTTTGATGCTGGTTGTCTCCATATACATACACTGTGGTAGACTTTGGTGTACTACTGTCAGTTGACTTTAATATATAAGCCACATATACCTCAATTCATCAACAGTTTAGATTAAAACCCCATTGACATGCTACCCTTAGACATAACTTCTGTGTTCTTGTCAGATCTACAGCAGAGAGACTGTACATTTGACTTTTCAGAGAGTATCATCTGAAGGCAGCCTTCTGACAGAGTTCTGCCTTCTGCTGGGTGGAAGGGCCCGACAGTCCTTCACCTGAGAAATCAGCTACAGTAGTGGTCTCCAAGCTTTTTGGATTGTATCTGCCTATCAGAAAAAATAAAATAAAATTGAGCAACCCTCATAAATGTATGTTTATTTAAGTTATATACACATACTATTGTACTAATGTTATGTAGATTATAAAACACACAAAAATAGATACTAAAATGGATGAGATAAAGATTAAATAAGCATTATTTTAAAATATGTTATTTTATTTATTAATGGTATTTATTTATTAATGATAAATATTTTCTTCCCACACCCCCGAGGTGCATGTACCCTACTTCGGAGATGACTGAGCTAGACCCCCAAACTGCTTCTGAAGCACAGGTTAAATGCACACGACAATACTCCCTGAAACCTTGGCCTCTCTTATTTAGACCAAATGATCTTCCGGTGCATAGTCTGGCTCTTCTTAGTCAAACAGACAGATTTCTTTTCAGAGACACCAGGGGTATATGCCCAGGTTTCATCACAAGATTAGGTTGTTTTATTATATTTATATTAGGTTGTTTTCCAAAGGTGTGCACCTAAACAAGAAAAAACTCCTGGATTCATCAGTCAGATGTCTTCACTGCACATCAGCCTCATTTTTCAGTAGGTTCTAATGAGTTTGACATCTGCAAGGGACATCTCTCTGGAGACATAGCCGGATGATAAATACAGTAACTCAGAACAGCTCCTTCAGAACCCATAGGAAAAAGCAACCAGAGAAAACACTGACACAAAAGCCAGGTTATATCTTATCTTACCTAACTTCAGCATTCTCCCTTAGGCTCCTGTCTGGTGCTTCTGAGTCTGGCCAGTTTTGTTCATCTCTCTCCCCCAGGCAGCAGGAATGGAGAGTTGTGATCGCCTTCAGAATTAGCTAGCTCCCTATTTTTTCTCTTAAATGCCAGCAGAAGGGTTGTCTAAAGCCATTGCTGCATTCCTCTCTGTGCAACTTGTCTCAGGCAGAAATTAACTCTTTAAAAACAGCTACAGTTTAATAATCAAATCAGCTAAGACACAGGAAAGTCACAGGATCTGCACAGTTCATTAAGAATTTTTACTGTTTCTTCGCTGAGATTAGGACTGTGAACACAGGATCTTCAGGGACTGCAGTTCAATCTTGTACAGGATATATAAAAAATCCGGATTCCTGCTAAGTCCTTTAAGCTGATTCACATTTTTCTGTAGGTATCCTTACAAAATATCAGCTAATCTTTCAGATGAGTATATTACAGACTTATAACTGGAAAAAGATTAGCCAGAAGTTGCTATTTCTAAGTATTAAAAAAGATTATGAACACATAACTCAGATATGGTGTATTTGCTTAAAATCCATCTCAATAGAAATGCTATGTGAAACTCCTCATTCCTGGAATGCTTCATAAAGAACGCATTATAACATGTTTTATAATCAAAGATTATATTCAAGCAATTTTAATCACCACAAATATTCTAGAGAACTTTCTCAAATGACACAGCATCCTGATGCCAGGATTTTCCAGGTTACTTTATGTACCTCAATTCTTTCTTCAGCATTTCTGGGAGTGTTTATCTCATTGCCAGGTCCCAGGCCCTCTCTTCGCTCCAGGGGGAGCTGTGCAAATACAAAAAAATTGGTCCTTGCCTAAAAAACTTTGATTTCACCATCAATCAGCATTGAGAAGCTGATTATTCAGCAGCTCAGACCCCAATGGGTAATGCACAATCCTAGCAGTAATATAACTACTAACTTTTTCAGTGACCTAGGACAGTTTTTTTGAGAACAACACATTACCTATTAATCTATAATCTGTTATCTATAGGAATCATAATGTAAAGAAAAGGCTAAAAGAAAACAACTGAGTGGCCAGGTTGCTGCTGCGCCCTCTTTCTTGCTTAAAAGCAAACCCTCCTAGACCAACGTAGGCTATCAGAAGACTAACCCCACCAGCAATTCCCTTCACAGGTTCCAAGTAAAAAACCTGAAGATGGGACTTTTCACTATGCTCTGTAAACAGATTTTAGATAAAAATCCTTAACATTAAAAATTCAGATTTCTCATACAAATACCCCATCTTAAGTCTTCAGGTGCAGTCATTTCATTTTCATATGTGAATCTGCTGTCCTCTGGATTCAGGAAAGGAAGGGGCTGAAATGGGGCCTTTACTTAAGGATGTCTTGTTCTGGACTTTGATGTCCTTTACAGGCTCAGGCTAATTCTGTTACCAATACTGACAAATATTCAAGACTTATTCATACCTACCTACACATGCCTGCATATCCCAAAAACAAATTAAGTAAATTGCTTGAGATAAGTGAGATGTACACTGAAAACAAAGACAAATTGTCTGGTTTCCATGCTTTTGTTTATCTTGGGTCTAAAAATCACAGGACATAGAGCCTCGTAGCTTCCACCCTCTTGCGCTGTCAATGCACTCTGATCTCCATCCTATTTCCACATCCTCTTTCAGTATTCACTAACTGTTTTCTGAGAAGATACAACCTTTTGAGAAGGCCATCTTCTAATTATTCTAAATATTTATAACAGATACATAGATTTAAAAAAAGAAAACACCTCCAAGCACCCAGGTTTTAAGGTCCTCCAGACACATCTGAGTCAATTAGTCTTTAAAGGGCAGTATAAGCTGAGGAAACACTCTTTCAAGCATTAACACATACATTTCCAGTTGGAAAAAATTTGGGTAAAAAGACAATGTCTGTGATCTGGATGACAGATACCAGAGACTTTGAGAAGAATGCTATTTGTGTATCTGAGCCTCTAAAAACAACTTTGTAGATGACCATTTGTATGTTTTTTATTTGTGTCTGGTTCATAAAGCAATGAGCTTTTCATACAGCTGAATTTACTTTAGCCTTGAACGGATGCTCAAGAAGGGAAGAGCGCAGTTATTTACCAGCATGCAAGTTCTTCCAAATCACAGATAACTAAAAGATAAAAGCTCAGATTCACCCCACAGTGCGTGAAGAGCCATCTGTAAAGCTGCCAACATAATTGCTCAAAGAGCTCCCCAAAGAGCCAGATGCCACCACTTGAACACATTCCCAACTTAGTCATCTGAGTACTGAAGACAGGAGGGAATAGCAGGAAGTTGAAGGGTCAATAGTATGCCATTTATATTCTGAAAAGATGAAACGGATTTCTGGAGAAAATTAAACTGAAAGGACGTCACACCAAACAGAATGTGCTTTAGCAGCACAATTTCATACTAGAAATAAATGTGTGTGTCATTCTGGAGTTTTTAGAATATGAAAGGCATGAAAATTGTGCTCTGATAATAATACAGAATGAAAATGTGGCAAAATTTCCCCATAATTAAAAGATGTAGTGAAGACACCCATGCAACTTGTTTTTGATTCTCTGCACTTTTCCAATCAGGGCTTTGTTCCCAGGGCTTATTTTTGTGGTAAAATTAAAGCAAGCATTTAAAATCTCATTTTCTTATGTACCTGTTTCTCTGTTTTCCTAGCATTAGTTGCTGTAATTTCTGTAAGTGCATGAAGGCTGATATTTGGTCTTAAAGGTTCTTGTAATGGACACAGTACAAGAAAAGTGGATAAATATAAGGACGAATGTTCGAAGTATGATTAAAGCTTGCACTGGATATTTCCTCAACACTGTAGCTTCTCTGCATCACATTATTGTTATATAGCACTGAGTCCTGAAGTCTTAAAAATAGCCCGAATTACTTACCACAAAAACAATAATAAAGTATCAGTCAAAAAAAGGGGAAAAAAAACCAAACTGTTGACCAAAATAAATATGTTAGTCTCTGGGTTGATCTGTGCAAAAAGTGTGGGTTGTCTGCCCACACTTTTTGCACAGTAGTCACCACTGCTGAAAAAAACACTTGTGCCTCCCCACTTCCTTCTTCCTCTCCATTGCCTTTTCTGTTGCTGCACAGATACCAAGCCACAGTCACCTTCTCTTCTCATTCACTCACATGCATACTCACCTTGTAAAGCTAGTGATGAATTTGCTTTTCCTTATACTAGGACACTACTCTACCTCATTCCAATGATTTCTCTTCCAACTTATAATCAATAGTAGAATAGGTCCATGGTGGTCCATTATATTTTTCCAAATAAAAAACATGAACTAGACTTCTTCTTCTCTTCCCTGTTTGAGAAACACTGTGATTCTGTTCTGTTCTAACAGTACCAGAAATACATGGGATGTCCCTGCTGAGACTCAAAATTGTATCATATATAGCAATCTCCTTTGTAAATAACAAAAGCATCAACATGTGCACTTCATTTTTTGAGGCTGCATAACTATTTCCCCTTTGTTTGACTGAAAAAAATATTTATACTTCCACGAAGCATATTTCATGGTACAAGACATAAAGCTGCCTCTTAATTATACAAAACTGCAACACAAAATACAAGTCTGAGCTATAAGTTATGACTATAGTCTTCTTTTTGAGCACTATCCTTTCAGCGTTGTTCATTTTAGCAAGTTACTAAGGGTCTGTCAATGCAAGAGTCACTTGAGAAAGTTAATCTGAATTCATTTTTAAAGTGGATTAGTCAAAACATAATAAACCTCTGTGTAGACACTTTCCTTCAGAATTACAGCACATTTAATCTAACTAATTTGCTCTGGAAATTATGTTAAATTGAATCAAGACACTTTTAATTCTGATTCAGAGTATCCACATGAGAGTTTAATGTCATTTAATTAATCCACTGTGTATTCACACTTCTATTTAATTTAGATTACATTTTTGGAGGGTTCCAGTACACTACAGTTCTGATTATGGATTTGGGCCAGAATTTTCAGAAGAGAATCTTTAATTTCAAAAATAAAACACGAAACAGTGGATGTAATTTAAACTTAATGATAGAAAGCTATCCCCATTTGATTTCTTTCTGTCATTTGCAAAGTGTTAAGCTTGATGACTTAAAACAATAGTAATAATTTGATAAATATTTTCATTTGATAAGATTTTAAAAAATATTTAAATATTTAAAATTTGAAATTCAATTGAAATTTACCTATTTGTTATTAGTATCTATAGTAACCCATGATATTAACAGAGAGAGACAAGTTTAAACTGATTTTCCCTCTTCCCCTTTCTTGACTGTTCACTTCATCTTGACTGTTCACATCTTATTTTGTTGAGTCCTTTCTCACCATGCTGTTGGAGGTTCGGCCTCCCCTTCTGCATCCATAAAGGTCCTGCAAGGCAGTGCTCAACCTTAGCAAAACTGAGCTGTCATTATGGTCTGAAACAAGCAATCCCATTCACTTAAAGTAAATGCTTTGAAGAGTTTTCATGATGGAAACATTCAAAGAAACTAGTGAGCATGTAGGTCCCAATAAGACCTCCAGAAAGCCACCAGCCTTCTTAGCCATTGTTACTGTGAAACTGCAGATAGTTCTTAAGTCATCATTGGTCAAAATTTATACCAGTAATGAATTGTCCCAAGAATAAAGGGACAGCACTAGTAATGGTGCCTGAAATTGAGTCACTGAGAAGCACCAGACAGGTTCCTCCAGAAATAAGGGGAAAGGGTGGATCTGGACATATCTAATATTATAATTTGGAGGTCTATGTCTACACAACCTCTTAGGGACATCAAGTAGTTTCCAGGAATACAGATACATAGACTGCCTTTCTGCAAAACCTTGTTGTGGGGATTTTCTTCTGGCTAAAATTATCCCTTAAAAAAATACTGTTTGCATTGCTGTCTAGAAGTATTGCCTATTGGCAGAATTCAAGCATCCCTTGAATTTTGCCTTGACAGCAGTAAAGTTGAACTAATGCAATAAAGCACTGGCAGAAGAGATTTAAAGGATGCAGAAAAAAAAAAAAGCCAACCTATTTTAATCAAAAGCTATTATGAAACTCTAGTACATTTAGTAGAATGGCTTTGAAAAAATGAAATTTCCTACAAACAGTGCCAGTAAAGATTTTTTCATATTTTCTAAGTATGGCAATAAAAATTGCTTCAAGATGGAAATTGAATTGTGTCATTTCCTAGCAACAAAATAATAATAATACTAAATAAATAAATAAATAAATAATCCATGACCAGTCTCAGCAAATTTAGCAGTTACCAATTTTACTACTATAGGGTGTGGTCAAATACTTTTTGCTATACTGATATTTACTGACAGCTGTCAATAAGAAAACTTGTTCTTATTTTAAGTTAACTTACTATTATGCTCTTCCTGACTTCAACATATGAAAGGAAAAGTTTTTCAGGAAACTGTCACATCTGTTCTTCTAATACAGGCAGCAGAGATTAACTATTTCTTTATTTTGTATGAACTAACACTGTCACTTGTCTGCAGTTTCGCAAACTCAACAGAAAACAAACAAAAAAAGTGTTTATTTTTCCCTCATGAATGAAATACTGCACATACAAAAAGACACGTCTGTCATCCAGATTTACTATGCTTTCCCTTCAGGAATTGCACTGGGAGGGCTGCTACATGCATCATATCTTAACACATTTACCATTCACCTCTGCATTTCTTCAGTACCTTCAGCCCTTGGCTATGTTTCAGGTCACTGTCAGTTCATGGCTGTTAACTCACTCCCAAGCACCCATCACGAATCTGCCTTACAATTTAATGTGGTAGCGCTGCTGCAGGCATGATGGCTTTAGGATAAAAGGGATGAAGGTTTGGCGGAAGGGGAAATATCCCTTATTATTCCTGTTGATACAGCTAGGAAAAGCAGCCAGTTATCAGGATACGCTGTCCCTTTTCCAGACTTCATATAATTCCCACACAAAAGGGTGATCGGACTAGGAAAGCAGGCATCTCTCGCATCAGGGCTAAGATGGTCGACTTGATCGTGTTAATTTTCTGAAAATCCTCGCAGTAGATACTGCTATTATTTTCCAATTCCAGACATATTAGCCATTATTGCTGACATACAAATTTTATAAGCACTTTAGTTATGGTCTCTGCCTGAGAAAGTTTACAGGTTAAAGGTCCAGCCCTAATCAGTAGGCTTTCAAATGGGGGCACTTAGTGTAATTACCCACAGAAACATATCCTAAGACAAAGCTTTGAAAGTAAATGAAAAAAAGACATAGGGAAGAAAAGTTGCTGAGAAGGGCTAAATTTCAAATAAAATGGGAGCTAACAACACATTGTTCTGCCTCACACACATCTATACGTAGCGGGGTACAAAATACCAGGATTTTGTTCATGGATCAAGCTTTGTTTTGAAGCTTTGTTTTGCAGCAGTAAATAACTATCCAGCTGATCAACAACACAGAAAGAGACCTCAAACTTAGCTTCATAATAAATATGCAGCTGTTAAGAAACAGTGATCACAACTCACCACTTGCCTATGTGAATTTGATCACCTCATATTTGTTTACAAAGTAGTTTAAAAACCTCCTCCATCAAAATCTTCAGCAGTGTATGAAAGAAAAAAAAGAGCTAAATATTTTTTTTTGCCTAAGAAAGCACAGACAATAACCACATCTTGCTGTAGACTAATTTTCAGCTATGACCACCATATATTCAGAATACTAAATTATCTATGAAATTAAAAAAAAAAAACTTTTATAGATACTGTAGTTTATACTTACAAAGCCTAACAATTAATTGGTATCATAACCTGTATTCATTCTTATATATAAGACATTTATCTTTGTACTGATTAACATACTAATGAGATATCATGTCGATTTGACTTTACAAAAAGAGAACAATGACTTTTGCAAAAAGGCTTAAATATTTCACTTGCCACTGAAAACTGTAGGTTTTTGTTTGTTTGTTTTTTTTAAATCCTTTCTATCCTCTACAAAACCAAAAAGGACAGATCCCTACAGTGCAGAACAGTTATCCTTCTATCCTCAGCACAAATTATGAGATGAATTTCACAGGCAAACAGATATAAGCATCAGAGACAGGTTAATGTTATACGAGAGCCACCTGTGAGCAGCCTAGGTAGTGTTCCCACCGAAGTTCTGTTAACACTGAGCACCAACAATAGGGATAGGCAGAGGGAATATCAGAGGAAGTGGGAAAGGGGCAGCAAGGACAGTCCAGGACTAGGAAAATAGAAGCAGGGAGAACAGGATGGAAAGCCATGTGGGCAGATGTTTACAGTGGTTAACTTCTTCAGCTTTGTGGGCTTCTTCTACGGGCAGCAGAGGAGATGGGTTCTTCCAGGGTGATAATTCAAAGCACCAAGCAGCTATCACCAGTCTTCCACTGTTAACTTCCCTCCTGGGAGAAACTCCTTTCTTTAAGCTGAATGCAAGAGTATATTTCCTAGGATAAATTCAGTCTTTGTGAATTCCTACACTGTAGATTTTCAAAAATGTCAATCTGCTAGCTCTCTTTTGAAAGACCATGGTAACAACTTTCATTGACTTGAGTGTCAATATAGTATGCCTGATGCTAGTACCCATAAATATCCTATCCTAAGACCTACCACGAACAGAGAGAAAATACAAGCACAGAGCGATCATCAGCAGGCTACTACATCTGCATGAGGCCAAGAGGCATCATGTGGGTATACTAGCACAGGACCAGAAAACAGCACCACACCTGAGTTAATAAATTCACTTTCTGAGATCTTGATGCCAGAAATATTCATCAGCAACCTTGGAAACTGTTTGTCTCAGTGCATCTTCATAAGAGATGTGCGGAGCACTTAATGTTTGGATCCCAGGCACAGCTAGGGTTGACACAGACATCAACCTGACCAACTATATTAATATTATATTCTATTTGTCAGAAGCAGTTCTTTTGTCACCTATGTAAATGCATAGCTTAAACTATGGTGCTTATGGAGTTTGAACATTTCCAGACTGAAATAGTGGATGAACTGAATTTCAGACTGAATTGTGGGTGTAGAGGCTCAATTTCCATCATACATGGCTTATTTATTTATTTGCCTATTTTTTGGTAGGAGTGTGGGATGCATCTTGTTCAGTATCTTAGTTCTTCCAACAAATCAAAGATTATCTAATGATAGTTCAGGTCCTTCAGTATAGTGTTGTAACCAAATGATCATTCTTTCTAATTTGGGAGATTATGAGATATATTGTACTAATAATGTACTAATAACTGTAGTACTACTGTACTTCCTAATTTCCTAAAACTGGTAAATTACCAGTTATTTTTATAGCTAATATGTTGCCACATCGAACTCGTGGGTTGCCAGTGTATCAAAGGTTTTATATTCTACAGAGTGGGTATAATATGTAACTCACTGGTCTCTAATCCAAAAAAGTATTACAGGACAGCATAGGACAATGTCTGCCCTTGGTCATACCATATCATATTAGCTGAATATTCTATCAAATGCCATCTCAGTTTTTCTCAGATACAGTAGAATTGTTTTTTTTTTTTTTTCTATCAGAGTCCGCTACTGTATATTTTGTTGTCTAATCTTTTTTTTTTTTCCTTTTCCTTTTTTTTTTTTTTTTTTGTGTGTGTGTGTGTGTGCTTACACTCTCTCTCACAGATCTTTTAAATTACATCAGAATATCAGCATAAATCCTTTTTCTAAAAAATAAAGAACAGAAAGAACATTTTTGGAGACCTTATTGCCCTCTAATGTCTGTAGACACTATTGGCTTTCCTGCTTTCCCAGACAATCTGTAACTGAGGAGAATATAGCTCTATTAACCTTGCTATATCAGCCAGAATGTCAAAATCTGTGTTATAAATCTTCATCTTAATCATTTATGATTAAATATTCAGATGAGATTATGTGCAACCTAATTCTACACATCCATCTCTACTTCCCTAATTAAAAACAGACAGCAACAGAGGGGAAAAAAACACCACCTTTCTGAAGCAACTAGGCAAAAATAACCTTTTGTGGATAACTTTCATTTCTAAGCATGAGTTTATTTTTGATCACCATTTAGGAAAAAAAATAAATAATGAAATTATGTCTATTGAGCTCTATTGAGTCTGTTGATTTACTGTAGGTTGTTAAATTCCATCAGTGTTAATCCCAGTAGCCCCAAACCTCTTATTTTTATGAAGCCTCACCAATTTCAATTCTCCCACAGAGAAGTCTCTGTCACAGAATTTGACATGTACGCAGTGAAAGTTACATAGGAGGCAACTTTCCAGTGCTCAGCAGGCGAAGTTCACCCCTGTGCCAAAGAGCAATCTAAGATTTAGGAACCACTAAAGATCCTCTTAGTCTTTAGTATAGTTCTTTTTTGAATTGCTTCAGCTTTAAACACCAAATTTTAGCTACTTAGAGCCCAGTTTTGAGAGGGTTTGAGCAAGTGTATCTCTTACTGGAACTGAAGTCACTGATACATATCACCCAATTTTTCAGAAAAATCAAACTTGAAATCTACTAAAGGTAGCACTTTAACTGAGGCAGACAACTCCACCTGTAAATCAGGGACTTTAAATAATAAAGACCTCACAGAAAAAGATGAAGTCCGTCCTTTTATAACACCCAAACTGATTTTTCAGTGTATTTTCTAGAACTGTGCCCCAGAACTGTGCAAATAATAGATTCTTTGGTTCAGTAAGAGAAAAAAAAAAATAGCTCAATTACATTGTGAGCTTGAGGAAAGACAGGAAAAGAAAATGTAATTAAATATTTTCATGTCAACCTGGAACAAGTGTGAGCCAATTCTTAAATGAAAAATACCATTTCAAAATGACAAGTCACATGTTTAGCATAGGACTTCTCTCCCAAAAATGCAGGCATTTTCACAAAATTACTGAAATAAACTGTCTCCAAATTTGTTCCTCTTCAGCCCAAACTACTTCTGAAATGCAACCTGAATCTGTTATTATTTCCCTAAATGACATTTTGTCAAACTTACTTGGGGGGGGGGGGGGAGTCGGGGAGGTGGGTGGAAATTGCCTGCCTCCATCCTCCACTGCTTTTTCTAATTGCATTTAAATGATCCATGCAACTGGTCTCCTACAACATCCCTGAGGGGTAATATTTCACAGTCTAGCTAATCTCGCTATTGAAATGTGTCCTGTTCTTCAGCAAAAAATTCACTAGCATAAAGCACAACCAGAATCATTTTTGCTGACTTCTAAAAAAAATTAAGTGAGTTTTAGGATTAAGAAGCACATGGGAAGATGCAAATATAGAATATCAGGAGAATATACAACTCCTGGATACTCTAGCAGGGCAAATTAATCTGCTATCTAAGGTGTCTCATGTCTACTCATGAGTCCAAATCTGTAGCTGAAATTGAACCAATCTTTTGGCCCAACAATATTTTATTGTATCTGAATGAGTGGTAGTTACCTTTTACCTTTTTTTTTTTTTTAAAGGTGGGGAAATCATATAATCCTAAAGTGATTTTTCCATATTACACATACTTTGTAATTAATTTAGTTAATCATCTCTTTCTCTGACGATCGTGACTATATTTTTTTGAGCTTAGTAAGCTCTGCTCCTGGTTCTACAGCTGCTTGTATATGTACTTAACACAGGCGTTGTGGTGTTTGAAGGATCAGAGCTCTGTATGTATTTCTACAGGTAGGAAACAAAACGAAATTTTAGAAGGTCTGGCGTCCTGACATGGCTGTTACTTCTCGTTCGTGCCAGCTATGAAGTCTAGTACACACATGTGGCTGTGCCTTCTCCTGCACATCACGGTGTTTCCTCTCACTATGACAGCTGCTAAAGCAGTACTCGCCAAATAAAAATCCCAACTCTATGAAAAAAAAAAAAAAAAAGGTGCCACAGCTCACAGTGATTGAGTAATCCGTTTTGCAGCTATTATTAGAAAACTTACAATACCACCTAATGGCCTGATTCTGTCATTTTTGCCTGGGATGAGTAAGATACTACTTATGTTATGAGTTCCTTGAACTGGAATCAGTGGCTGATAAAGGAGTCAGACACATGGTTAAGCCTGTGGGGACTTTATGCAGATCCCAAAGATGGGTGCCTCTGCCCTTGCCCGGCATGCAGGGTAACCTGCCCAGTTGCCTCCTCTGCTGCTAGATGTTTTAACACGCCATGCAATTACACTGGCCAGCCCTACTCCCAACCACAGTTTCCACTTAGCACCGTTTAACTATCTGGGGCTGTGGTACTTTGAAGAAGGAGTGTGTTCCAGACTCTGCCCAAAACAACATTTTTTTTTTTCTTCGAACTAACTCAATTTCTGAAGCACTTAGCTCTATGTAATGCTGGGGAAAAGAATCACCTCCACATCTGAGGTTAGAAAAACTCCAGCATGAACCAACCAACAACAAAACTATTGAACACAGTCTAAAGAAAGTTCTTCAACACTATTTTAACAATGGCATTACAATTTTGGACAAGGTGTACAAAACTGGGCTCAGTGAAACTGTACTGTTCTGCTTCTCAATTAGTCTCATTTTCTGGATATGGCACTTGTTCAGGAGCAGGTAAAAATGTTTCAAAGTAAAGTATAAAACTTAAAATAAGGATGCTTTCACAATAATATCATGTTATTTATAGATTTCAATTTAGGGATACTATAGGACACAAACAAAAAACACATTGCTGCCTTGACTTGCAGGAACTGTCAAAAGTCTTTTTACTGTAATCCTAAAAACTCCAAGCAGGAAGTGTTACAAAGTACTAAGCACATGGTCTAGTAATAATAATAATAATAATAATAATAATAATAATAATAATAATAAATCAAAAATGCTAGCTCTTTAATTTTTCTCTACACTTCAGGTCTAAATTATAAAAATTTGGACGCAATTTTCAGCTGTAACAATTGGTTTCCTCTGTCACTTTATAGGCACCTAAGTAAGCAACTGAATCCTTGTGACTGCTAAGCACCCAGTAAACTCCTCTGAGATTATGTATCAGGTAAAAAGGTACAAAGATTGTACCTTTAGAAGAATCTTGGTCCCACATATATATTATCATAGCAAAGCTTAAGTACAATTTTATGGCATGCCACAACATATGGAGAGTTCTAATTTAACTGTGGTCTCCTGGTATGACACAGATACAGACACTTGGATCCTGTTTGAGAAGATATTTAGCGGAAGCTTAAATCATTGACTCTGAAGTTTTTAAGCTCTCTGATTTCATAGCATGTGACAATACATCTCTGTGGAGCAAAATCAAAATGTAGAAAGCCTCAATTTGTTTTGACTGTATTTCTACCAGCAATTTTTTTTATCTGTTCAGATCATGCCTGGAGAATAAACAACATCCCAATATGCTCAGACCAGGCTGTGAAATGCAAGCTTCTATCTGATATAAAATTCAGAATTTTGAAAACAAAAGCAGCTATAGTTTGGAAATATCTACAAAATGGCAACGTAGTTGTTTGAGCATAGGTCTCCTGGGTGGGAAGGAAGATGCTATGAGGGGTGTAAACACTCAGTGCATGAGCTTTTGATAATTCACTGAAACAGTGGCTGTGACTACACAGTGCCCCTGTTATAATTCAGATAATAATGCATGTGTTGTTCTTAAACATACATGCTAGCAAGTTGGTTTCTTTCCTACCCTACAGCCCTTTGCTAACCCCCTTCTCGCCCATCTCAGCTGAAAACTTCCAGGGTGTATGGCAGTTTTTTCCTGCCATGTAGAGTATGCACACCACATTTCCTTCATTTATAAAATTTAATACGTTACCAAGAAAATTGCCAGTCAAGCCTGGTGCTATCTATCTTTAGTAAGTCCAGTTGCACTTTATTCCACTTGCCCCTTTAATTGTGTGTCTTTAGAAGTTTTTAAAGGTAAGGATACCTAAAGCTTCACTCACTCATAGATCTATAGTTGCTGTATAATTTCTCAGCTTCCTAAATATACAGTTGCATTTGCTGTTCTCCAGCCTTATGGTACTATCTGTCTTAACAGATTCAACATATACATGTAATTCACCAGTTCTTTCAGTACTCTGGAATGGAAATTGTTCATTCCCCCTGATTTTACTAAGATAAACTCATTCACTGTTGGTTTCACTGCAGCTGTGGTAATTTCTATTTTAATACCTCCGTGTACATTATCTATCTTCCCTTTTCCACCGTGCTAACATCATCATCTTTACTGAAAAATGAAGGAAAGCACTGAGCCATATCTAGATTATCTTTAATATCCATCCTCACAAGATACCAGCTCTCTTTCATCCTTTTTCTGTCCCTATTATATAGCTGAAGAATGCTTTGCTATTTGTTATTTCTTTTGCAAAGCCCAGCTCAGTTTGGCTTTGGGAATTCTTGCTTTATCTCCAAACCTCTTGACCTCTGAGACTCAGTCTGAGTTGCTGATCAGACAGCTGGGAAGGAAGGCAGGGAGGGGGGAAGGTGTCTCTTGCTTATTCCTAATGGTGTCACAAAGTTTTAATATATACACTTTATTTCAGAGCCAAACCTATAAATCTTTCTCTCTTTTTGACATTCAGATTCCTGGCAGTGTTAGCATCATTAATTTCTAAGAAATTTAGAATTTCTTTATATATTTATACCTGCAAGTTTCTTCTACTAGCCGGTCCCTATTGGTCTTTTGAAACAGAAAACAATCTTTTCAATTATTTTTTTTATTTCCTCAAGAAACATAAACTGAGGAAATCTGTGTTTACTCTGTTGAAGGTTATTTGGTGTTATCACCTTTCAATAGTGTCTTCATTGCTTACTGAGAAATTCTAGAACTACATCCACATATAAAACAAGACACTGTAACATATTTAATTGATACATTAGCTACTTGATGAAGACTGTCAGCTTCCACATGCAAACATTTACGATGGTTACTAATAGGCTGTGTTCTCCAATATCGATTTAGGTAGTTTAAATCCCCCATAATGATAACATTTCAAAAGATTTCTGGAATGTTTACCCTTCTCACAATAGGACTCCAACAAGCCATTACAGCTAACCACTTTTGCAGTCCTTTCAAAAAATAAAAATAAAAAAATAACCAAACACATACTTACACATTCAAGTTATTACATCATTAATACGCAGTAGTATACCAGCAATTCTCTATTTTGATTTGTCTTTCCTCAGTAGCAAAAAACTTTCAAACACCCACTTCCAGTCATGAATTCACTGATTCAGGTTCTGCACAGATGGTCCTAATTCTTCCCTTTTCTTGCACAGGTTTTTGTCAGGTCTTTATCTATGTTTCATCTTTTCCTTAGGGATATCACTCAGGCACTAAACAGATCAAGCATATTCCTAGCAGCAATGTGTCCTCTTCCCTTCTACTTTCCCAGCAGCTTATAATTTTATTTTTCTTTGCTATTCAAATTACGATTTCAACTTCCATTTCCATTTCCACTGTTGTATCCTCATTATCCCCATTTTACTCATCTCACACCCATTTATGTGTATATATAGAAATATATGAGGGGGGGATAAGTGAGTTTCCCACAGTCTTCTCCAGTTTCTCAGTTTAAAGGCCTTCCTCGTATGTCAGCTTCAACTTGAAGCCAGTTTCTCAGTTAGACAAGAACAGTGTATCTTTAGACATATTTTCCATCCAGCTGCATTTAATGTCTGGTACTCCAAAACACATCCCTTATAGCACTGTCCTTGAGTTATGATCACCATTGTTCCATCAAGTGTCCATTCTCTTATCCCACTGGAACATAAATGAAATTTCTGAACATTTTAAAGTTTTAAAGACATTTTGAATCAAAGGAGACACATATCTACCGTGGATCTAATGTTCCCCGACTTCACATGGATGACACATGATCAGCAGACTCTTTCCAAGGTGAAAACCTCTGGCACATTCGCACTGCAAGATCAGGTTAAACTGAAAGTTCAGCAACCAAGGTCAGCATACTTTCACAAAAAGTCAGATCTTGAGACATGATATTTCTGCAGGTGAGCATGGGTTCACATGAAGAGGAATGGCTCCCCTTGAGTCCTTTCTAGATCTATTCAGCTTATAATGGAACTTTGGAGAAAGAATTGCTCAGCTACAGCCATCTTTGTAGGTGAAGATGTTTGTGAGAGAAGCCCTGGCTATCTTTTCACCGTAACAGCTAGATGAATGGGAGAATGCTATAGAAGTAGGAAGAGCAATTATTTCCATTCCAAGAACATGGAAAAACATGTTACTCCTCAATTGCAATCTGCTCTTTTCCTGGAGAAGCACAGCCCTGGGGTGCATCTTATCACCAAGGCAATTACATGTACCTATGTTTGATTTCATTATATATCTTCAGGATAAACACTCTGTTATGGTTGGAAGACTTCCTAAGGATAGGCTCATTAGGAGATACAGACCCTAGAAGACACAAAGGACAAATTTAGGAAGTTATGCATTACACCTACCGTCCGTTGACAGTAGGCATCCCTTGCTTTCAATGCAAAACCACTTCCACAGATGGAAACCAGAGATAAATTTGCAATGGTTCAATTGATTATAGCCACTTCACAGGAACATTTATTGTCACGCAGAGTTTAGATTGATTTTGCATGTGTAGAGCCAAAAAGGAAGAAACTTTATGCCATATTTATGATGCACCAAGTCCAAATACAGATGAACCACACCACATAAAGTGACGTGGAGAAGGAAAGGAGAAGCCCTAACTCGAGTTTAGGTATGACAGATATGTAGTCTTGTTCTAGTAGCACACAATGCCCATAACATAGATATACTCTGAGCTCTACATTTTCCTCCCACTAGGGAGAGGATACTGGAGTCAGAAGGAGTTCATCTATTTTTAACCATAACTATTTAAGACAGAAACACAAACCTTCCCAGCACAATCAGTAGCTAACACCCTGTGACATAGGTTTTTGGCATACTAGTGAAAAAGGAAGAAGAAAAAGTACTACAGTCAGTGTTTAGAACAGAAAAGTGTGATAAAACTTACAGCAGGTTGACCTCTGTAGATGGATTTCACAGGTCAGACAGCTAGACATAGACCTTTATCCACAGAATAAAGCAAATGCAGGTAACATACTTAAACTGTGCTTCTAAATAATAGTTCAAGTTTAAAAAAATAAAAAGACACATGATTGTGAGATGCTAGTTAACAAAGGACAGAGAAAACATTCACATGCTCTAAAGCTGGTCCTAGGCAATAATTTGGATTCAGAACACAAACAGGCAAACTCTGATTTAGCATGTAATTAAGAAATCCTCTCTGAATTATGCAACTTTCATTCACTTCTTCAGAAGATATGAGAACACTGCAATCACTTGCCAAGTTTGATCCCAATGTGCCATAGGGCAAATGGAGACCCTAAACTGTCATATTCTATTTAAATCATATGTAGGCTAAAGTGAGTGCGATTGCTCGGTGTATTAAATTACTACTAGTTTGTTGATATTTCCTCATGAACAATCTATGGCTCTGAATTATTTATTGAGCAGGAAGTGGCTTTTGAAGTGAACATTATTTCTCTCTCAGAGCTAATGCTTGAATATGATAAAAATAGATGCCAAGAGAAAAAGGAAATTAAAAAAGATACTTCCGTGACTGACAGCTCATGGATTTTACCTGATTCCTTCATCTTCTTCTTCCCTTTGTGAAGACTATATACTAAAATGATGTTCACCTTAGAAAATAAAAAAAGATGTGGGACAGCCTGTGTCAGGAAATTTCTTGCAACAAATCACACCTACGTACACATTCAGTGATAGCAATCAATAGGTGTCCTAGACTATTCCTATAGCTATATGCTTCCTTGCCAGCAGAATACAATAACATTCATAGAAATCCAGCTCCAAGGGAGATGCAAAACAGCCTTCCTCTGGCATCAAGACTGGTACATCACAGAATCAAAGAGCTTTGGGTCGTAGTGGAGCTGAAGGACACTTAACTGAGCATGGAGTGCCAGTAGGAACAGGGAGAAGGACCCAATTCTTCCACGGATCCTTCAAGTGCTCAAACATTTTTCAAAACCTTGCCCCTTCAAAAGGAGTCTTCACAGGTTTTTGAGGGTGGCAGAGTGAAAACACCAATGAAGTAGTGTCAGATTCTCACAAAGTAAGATAAATCCAGTGTGACATATTCTGCATTATGACTAAATTAGAATTTATTTAGTTGAAGAGGTATTCTCAGAATAAAGTGCATTCTTGAGTGACAGCTGCAACATTTGAACCCAAAACGATTACTTGAAATGTACATAAATAAAGTTTTGAAAGGTACATAAATAATCTTTATATCTCCCATTCTCCATCCACACAACTCTTAAGGTGCTATCCATGAAGAATTCTCCAAAGAATGATTTATGGCACAACATATGAAGACATATTTCTATCATATTTCTATTGTTTATAAATGAGAAAATAGCTTATACACACTAGAAATTGATTAAATCTTTCTATAAATTTTCTGTGAACAGATTTAAATATTGAGTTTATTCTTAATTCAAGGTTATTCTTCAGTTTTCAACATGCCACAGTTAATTTCTTTAATAACCAGTCCCTCATGTCTGCTAATTAGAAATATCCAAAACAATTTGCTATTTAAATCATGTGTCATTGCTTCTGATCCTTGATTGGATGGGGAATGAAATTAAGTAAAACCCATCTGAATTCTGAATATAACTAATGAATACATAATTAAGCTTTTTATTAATATTCTGGCTCTCAGGTTTAAAATACACCTTCCATAATATTTGCACTAATAAAGTTCAAGCTCAAGATATCAGAACAAGTCATTAACAAGGTCAAACTGAATTCATAATTGAACTTCAAAAGAATACTTGTACGTTCTATTTTTTTTTTTATGATGATCATGAACAGTGTCCTTTTAAGTTTGACTCCTATATTAGTGTTAGATGTCAAATAAAGCTGCTGGACACCTTTACTCCTTAGGTATTGATATAAAATTAAAAATTAGGAAGATAGGATTTGCCAAGGTATTGAAAACATCCCGTGTTAATACAAGCTAGTAATTTAAACCCCAATTGTTTCAAAGCTCAATGAATTATTTTACGGAAATTTAAAAGGTTCCTTTAAGAATTAGCGTTAGATACAAAAATTTTAAACAGTATTCTCTTCCTTGTAATTCATGTCTATTTCTTACTTAGAGTATCCATTAGGAACACTTTTATGTCATTACTGAAACATACTTAATCGTAATTTAGCTGACAGTCAACATTTTTTCAAGATGTTCTTCCCATCCAATACTTTCTACACTTAAAGGAAGTCAGTCAGATCATTTGATATCTCAAATATAAAGATGTGCATGTATCGCCTCATTTTTTATCACAGAAATTGCTTATCTGTAAAACACTGCAAATAACATTGATAAAAGCTTATTAATATGAACTCTACAGGTTCTACAGGTCTGGTACCTGTCCTATTAAAAGATAGGAACCCTGTAGAAAAGTGCTGGCTGCTATCACAGAAGGGGCTGGCTTCCTTGGGAGAATCCACAGACTACATAATAAAGAGATAGGACATGTAGGAATAGCCATACTAAAGGAGAAGGACTGAGTCCAGCTCTGGAATTGACTTCAGAGGAGTTGGGAAAGGCACCTGTTCAGAAACACCACTCTATTTTGAGCATGTTCTTAAACTACAAGGAGTAGCAACTGCTCATTACTTGTGTTACAGAAGTACCCCAAAAACTCCAAATAATACCAGCCTTCTGCTGTGCTACAAAGTTTCTGAAGGAATGGAAAGAAATCCTTCCTCCAAAAAGCTTACTACCTTACCAGCACAGGTGAGACTGGAAACCATTAATACATTGCACAGAAAGAGAAAAGGAGACACAAGGATTAAAGACCTGCCCTGAACTGTCTGAAGTAAGTCCCACACGAAGAACCTCCCGTGACCCAAATCACAGCTTGGTCATGAGACTAGCTGCTCCCTCTAGAGAGACTTTTTGGTGAAGTTAAAACCACCACACACTCATAAAGCAAGTCCAACTCCCCTGTCAGCACCTACATAACAGCTCCTATCCGGCAAAGGAACAGGTCCGTTTTATCTAGAGCTCCTCTGAGCTTCTCAGCTCCTCAGCTTTCATGCTCTGCTTCTCTCTTCAGGGAAAAGCCTAGGAACTGACAGTGGGGTGGCTTGTGTTAAAACTGCTAGTTTTTCCAACAGCCCTCCAGAACAGCCGTGCAGGCAAAAAAAGCCAATAGCTAATTAATTCTCTAAGTCAATTTGACTATTAATGGCATTGCTCTGCCACAGAAGTGACATTTTCAGAATAAGGACTGGTTATAGAAAAAACACATCTAAAAAAATTTATTTTTAGGTACACGAAAAATAATGAATGGCATACTTAAGGACCAAGCACAGCCCTTAGTTCAGTAAGGTAATCTTCATATTCTGTTATCACAAGTATTTAATTAACCTATGTGGTAAAAAAGTCCTAACAAATGGTTGTTGATTGTAAATGCAATCCCTCCTTCTGACACATGCATTAATGCACTATTGTAAAAGTTCAAAGCCATTATTATTGAGTTATCTCAGCCACATTAATTATCCTCTGCACTGTATTTGGCTTCACTTGGGTAAATCTTCTTTAATTGCCCAGTCTTTACTTACAGAACATCTTTGTTTAATATACTATGAACTCTGTATACAGTTATGCTTTTTCCAATAATTCCACATTAAATGTAGTTTCCACCATTATTACCAGAAAGGTAATGAGATCTACACTCACCTCATTTGTCTGCTGTCACCCATACATGTCACTGTTTTTGAAGCAGAAATGTCCGGTGCTTGGAAGCTTTGGACTGAAGTTGATCCTAGCATTCTCTCTATGCTCAAAAAAAAGTCCCAACACTTCTTACGAGGCCCTTTTTTAACTTAGCATATTGGATACAGTTTAAAAAGCAGACTAACAGATAATGAAAACAGTATAAGAGACGAGGTGATGAGCTAACTTAGAGCAGCAGAAGTGGGGAAGTTAAGAAAAGAGGGTGAAGGACAGGATTTTTTTTACATCATTTAGCACATTATGGGCTTAATAAGTACAAATCTTTGGGGAAAGAAATCCTTGAAATATTAATTTTTTGCTTAAATGCCCTGATGATGTCCATTATGGAGAGTTGTTCAGGTTTTGAACATGTTTAACTTAAAGCATCTTTTAACTGAATATTAACTTTTACTTTTAATTGAAAAGATAATTTATTTTGAATTGTTTTCACCTAGATCATTTTCCATGAGTACCTCAACATATTGTATAAATATTAAGCTTCAAAATATCCATATAGCAACTATATTGATAAATATACATTAAAAGACTAAGGAATAATTTCAGAAGTATAGACTACTTTTGACTGCCAATTTGAAGCATGTTAAATCTCCTCTCCCCATTAAGAAAAAAAAAAAAAGTGATAATAAACATCACTTTAGTGAAAGTAATATTGAGGTATAGTTTTCCATTTCTGAAATTTAGATAGGTGAAAAAAAAAAATGCAACCAAAATGATGCGCACTGAAAATTTGAGTTCTACTTGCTGTGGAGCTTCTGGTGAGTTGGGAGACAAGAAGTTGGGAAACTAAGACACAGAATTGCTCAGATGTTATTTCAGGCATGAAACTGTGCTTTTTACATTAAGAAAAATCAACTAAAAAAATAAAATCCATTTTTAAGAAACTCAGAGCAAGAACCAGGGACTTAAGCATTTTTAAATATCTGTCTAATTTACTTTTGCACGAGACCGCAGTCAAAAAGGATGAAACAGATACTGAGTGACACATCAAAAAATGCCTTTTCTCTTTTTTCTAAGGTTGACTGTATATGACAGAGAAAGGTTGATGAAAAAAATGAATATACCAATCCTTCTGTCTCAGCCTATTTCAATTGTCTAGAGCTGCTCCTACAAGCTAGTCAGGTATTTTTCACGTGGATATCTACAATGATCTTGTTTGTGGCTATGCTATACATGCAAGATGAATGTTTGCAAACAGAAATACTGTCAGCATAGACATTTAGGATAAGAAAGAGAGAAGGTTAAAAGGTGGGCAACTAAAATCAATTAAGCAAAAAAGAAAGACAGGGAAATCTGTATTTGGTCCCATTTGAGGGCCTTAAGTATTAGGTCACAGAACTGTGCTCTTCCTCTCTGGCCTCATGAGTGTTACATTTCTGTCAGCATGATGATGCAGCTCCAGTGCAAAGAAGAGTAAATGTCCCCATCCAGTCTCTCCCAAGCCTCAGTAGAGAGGGCACTCTGGCAGACAGGATCTGAGCCCTCATAGCTGGAAAGGGCAGTGGGCTCAGATCTTCTAAAACCTGAATACTCTAATCACAGAGGACATTTCTCCAGTACTACTTTGAAATAAGGCAGATTTGATAATGCTTGTCAGGGATCTGAGCTCATCAATGCTCTTAAAGAAGGTTTAAACAATGCTTGACAACTGGATGCACTAAGGGATTTTGGTGCCACTCAGCCTAGTTCCTGGTTTGCAAGGGGCTTAAATGAGAAACAGGAACTCAAGCTGTGTGTACTGGGGCAATTTGGGCACAGCCAAAATGCAGAAATACAAGCCTCAAGGACTCTTTGAAGTCAAAGGTTATGGTCCATTGTAGTTAAGTTCTTCAAGGAACTTCCTAACAAGGCTGCTGAGCCAAATTTTCTAGGTCATATTTTCAGGTCTATTGCCTGAAAGAACATCTAAATTCTGCTTTGCAGTGACAAGACCCCTTTTAGATCTGGTTCACAGAAGGATTTCCATACAAAGTGAGAATATAAAGATTAGGGCTGATGAAAAATAAGAAGTGACACAACTCCGCCCATACCCTTCTTTAAGATAAAAAAGACAACACAATTATTACGACAAAGCTGATTGTTTCACACTAACCAATATTAAACCACGAAAATGTGTCCAGTGTCTTCCTGTTCTTTTCTCTGCGTGTACACTTGAAAGCTTTCAGTGTAAGGTTACATGGCTCTCTATAGAGAACTGAAGTCTCGAGCTCACTGTTACAAGGTAATCTCTTTGGACCTGCTGGAACTGATCCTAGGCACAACAGACAGAAGAACACTACTCTGAAAGAAGTTGGCAGGACCCCAGAATAGATTTAGATGTTTACATGAAAACATCCCATTACAGTGAGTAATGTAGCAAACTGTGGCACCACTAACCTTCATTCTTAAGGACAGAAATCAATCTGATAGATAGCAGCTGACAGGGATAAGGAAAAGCATTCTTCCATCCATAGGTTAATTCACTTTTTATTCATGGTAAAACATCTGCATCTTTCTCTCAAGCAGCTGGTACTGGTCCTTGGTACATTAGTCTTGCCTAAGTCACACCTTCCAGTTTTAGAAGAACAAGAAGTTACTTTTGTTGCCACATCATTGACTGCCAAACTTCCTCTGAAAACACCCCACAAAACAGTCTCATTCCATTTGCTCCAAATAGTGATACCAAATCATTCGTAACTGATAGCATTAACCACCCCCACTGATGAGCTCTGCCAATCAAGAAGATTTATATAGCTCACCACACAAATCTTATACCATGAACATATTGAACAGCACAAGCATGTTGTAGCAAAGGAAAAGTAGTGGAAATAACAATGTAGTATAGCAAATATTTTATTTGGGGAAAAAAATACCTTATTACTCTTTTCAGCCATTCCAGGAGGGAAACAGAATGAGAGGAAGAGTGATAAGGAATTACTTCAACAATCAGAGATCACAGGGAGATGCTAATTCAGGTTATGGCTGTTAGGAAATTCAAGTAAAATCTCTTGGAAAAATATATACCCAAGGCCTATTTGTTCTTAATTCTAAAATTTACAAAAACATACTTAAGGGTACTGTATTTGCAGTAAACTGATGCCAAACTTGTACCTCACATTTGTATTTATTGTTGTTCAGGTGACTATTGGCTGCAATTGGAGTTAAAATTGCATCTAACATTTTCTCTGTGTTTGTCCAGCTATATAACTATTCTTATTTTCTGACTTCTTCTCCAGTATCTCATGCAATCACGTTTAAAATTATTCAGATGGTCTCTATTTGGTCAGTGGTTGAAGGAAAATAAGCTGGAGTTAGGTAAAGAGCATCCAAGGAGTAACTGGTATTCCTGTGCCTTTTCATAACCTTTCATCTCCTTTTGTATGCTCCCTCAATTCTCTCATGCTCTCTTTCATATCAGCCTCCTTTCATTTAAACAAAACAAACAAACAAACAACATTCTTTTTATAGACTGTTTGCCACTTCCACTCCTATATGTCTTCTTGACACAATGTATACAACTGACAGTTGTGCTAAAATGGACAAAAATGGCACTACTTTGTAAACATATTTTAGCAACCACAAATGTCTACTGTACCTTGAAATGTAAGCAAAAGAACTATTGATTTTGTCTGTGTACGATAAATCCCTCCCAAACAAGCTGTTTACTTGAAACTAAGTCACTGTTGTGATTAACCCACAGTATATGAAACGCTACTTAATTGGAAGAGAGAGATGGGAGAACAAGCTACAAGTAAGTAGCTACAAGCTACAAGTAAGTGACACAGATATTGATTTCATTTTAATTTTACTAGAACTTTTGTATGTTTGTAGGCAAGTCAGTCTTTACGGACAAATATTAAGGACTAACCCAGCTGACTGAGAGTACTGTTCTGGACAAGGTGGGCTACAACGTAAATAACCTGAAGATATGGGGCAGGATAACTGTGATGTTCCTCATTCTTTCTTTTCCAAGGGGATTTGGACCTTTCAGCACTAAATATATTCCCTAATGCAAGTTAAACAGGAGGAAATTTTAGCCAGAAAAGTTCATCTGGTTATAAGAATTTTCTGCAAGATTACAACATCTAGGAACAAATTATAACATGAAACATTTCTTTGAATTCATGGCATGTGTATACAGACATTCCTGCATTTCAATAGAGAACTCTAGAACAGCATCTACACATAGTGACAGGAAATCCTCTGGAGCACTAACCTTAAAATGTTATAGATTTTCCACTTCTTTGGAAAAAGCCAAATATAAATTATTCTCATCTGTAAGTTGCTAGAAAGCATCCTCTGTATAAAATATTGGTTCACCTACTAAGCCAACTGAGCAATCAGAAATTTTAGTGCCTAAGCAGTCCTTTGAAAATCCAAAAACTTATGTAAGTGATAAATATTCTCTATAGAGAGAACCCTTGTTAATTATTAAAGCAGAGTATCTTTCTTCTAAAGTACATCAGCATCTTTTACATGTAGCTTAGGTTATTAGAATAAACTGAATACCAAATCTGATTTGTATGCAGACTTGTAAGAGATTTTTAAGAACATGGTAAGTAAAGCTTCACAATTGTGTTTCTGAAAAAAAAAAATAATATATATATATATATGAAAGGCACAGCCTTCATCTGCATATCACTGACTTTGGGGAAAAAAAAAAAAAATAATAAAAAAAGGAATGAAATATTCATACTGCTCCATTTATTAGTGAAACTTTAAATGTAGTTAGGCCACCTAGAAAGCAGTCTGCACCTTCTACTCCTGGTTTCCAGAAAAATGAAAATAACAGAAACCTTAATTCCTGTTTCTGACAGTCCATCACCTTTCCCGAATCCTAAAGACGCAGCAAGCAAAATAGTTAGCCAGCAGGACTTTCAGTCAAGAACTGCAGTAACTCAATAAAAGAAATATGGTATTGCTGAGTGGTAGCATTTCACTTTACTAAGACACAGATGGGGAGGATATGCAATAATCTTATCTAGGAAATGGCTATGACTCATAAATTTGGACTCAATGTGACAAATTATCTGACAGATTTCAAAACAGTTAGAAAAGCCGGTGTCAGATTGAGATATTATCACATCTCAGTGTGAAGCCTAATGGCAGCTGGAATTATTGACCATCTAACTACACCAAGCTCCTACGTTACTACTGAACAAAAGTGTCAAAACTACATGATAGAGGAAAAGTGAAAAAAAAAACCAAGTCTATATGAGGATGGAGGTGGGTTGATGTAAAATCTAATGGTATTTTTCCTAATTTGAACTACCTGTTCACAGTTCCAGCTTAAGGGCCCAGTCATTAATAGTGAGCACCTGAGAAAGTTGTAAGGACTTCTCATGAATCATGCAGCCACCATTTCCCTTATTATTTTGAAATTGTAAAAGCATCAGCTGATTGTAGAGGTGAAGCTTATGAGTGCAGATAATGAAATTTCTTTAGCAAATGATCCCGCTCTGTGAAAAATGCCATCACAGGGTACCAGAGGAACTACAGCTCACCCTGCTTCCAGAATCCAGCATCACACCTACAGTCCTACTGCAACGTGGTTTATTTGTTTGTTTGTTTGTTTCTTCCAAATAAGAACCATGAAGGAGAACAAAGATAACGATTTCTTAAAAATACACATAAACAAATATAGCTGTAGATGAAGATGGTGCAGATATTTAGGCAGAACTGAGAGCAGAGGAGGATGCATAATGCAGGGCACTTCTGAGGAGGAAATTTTAGGAGGAAATTCTTCACTCCTAAAGGGAGGGTGGTGAAGCACTGGCACAGGTTGCCCAGAGAAGCTGTGGATGCCCCATCTCTGGAGGTGTTTAACGTTGGACGAGGCCCCGGGCAACCTGATCTAGTGGGTGGCATCCCTCCCCATGGAAGGGGGGCTGCAACTAGATGTTCTGTAATGTCCCTTCCCAAGCCATTCTGTGATTCTATGATCCAGGGAACCAGACCCACTTCGGAATAAACTGCCCCAAACAAGCGACACCTGCAAGGGTCAGTGATTAAGCTGGCTTATCTTCCTCCTCCTCTGTGTGGGTTCCCACACAGCTAGCAAATTTCAGCCAAAACCCCTCATTCTGTCGACAGGGATATACTTAGCCATCTCACTATCATCTCATCTACCCAGAAATAAATTTAAAGGGCAATTTAAAGTCCTCCTCTTTCCAATGATTCACCCTTCCTCTGGCCTTGTCGGCTACAGAAACTTGACAGTTGCCTCTCAGGCACTTTGACTGCAGCCTTTCAGACAAAATGACAACCTCTGAGCGCTCTGAGTACCTAGGCAGCCTGCTCACACCATTCCCCTTCAAGGTACAAAGTTGTCTTGGAGACCTACTTCTTGCTTCCCAGACACCACAACAGGAGCACCATTGACTCCTCCAGTATCCTCCTCTTGTCTGCCCAGTTTCCACAACTCATGGTCCCCTAAACCCCCGGCCAGACCAGTGAAATCTCATCCAGGTGGGGAAAAAAAAAAAAAAAAAAAAAAGCTCTCAAGGAAACCACCTGTCTCTAAAAACACCAAATGAATGCTATTATCTCTTGCGTCCAGTCACCATGTCCTGTTATCCACTGCAAGATCTGAAAGCCAGGGCTAAGCCTGGGATGCTCAGTGTATCAAAGGGATGCTCAAGGGCAGTGTCTACATTCTTTCATGCCAGGCTCAAAGGCCAATAGTTTATCTGAATCCTACTGGCCCACATACATCCACAAAGTCCTTACAGACTATAAATTGGGGAGGGATATTAAAGCATTCACTTCCTTACAATGGAATACAAAGACCCTGTGCGTTGTATCTTCTTTGTACTCCCTAGAGTCTGCTAATAAAAAGCCACATCTCTCATTACATTTTGGGGAGAACAGGGCTCCACAATGTGGTTTTCATGTAAGTATGGGTAAGGAATGTATCTGTATCTACCTCTGAAGGCATAATGCATTTTCAAAAACCAGAAAATCTCATCAGTGATCATATTTTATTACAAAATTAGCTGCCAACAAAGGCCTTGTGTCTGCACTCAGCTGTGGCAAGCAAATCCTCAGAGGCTCCACTGGAATTTTAACTGAGGGACAGTGTTCTCAGGAAGTCTGTGGATATCCAACACCCCTGAAAAGAAAATTTTAGAAAAGGTATTTATGTGCTTATTCTTCAAAATGGAAGAATTCGGTATTCTATGATTTGAGAGGGAAAAATTATACCAATTTCAAAAGAAAAAAGACACTCTTTTATTCGGAACTGATTTGCAGCTTAGCTGTTCCTGCAGTTCCCCTTCTTTACACTCTAGCAAAAATTTGTTTTAATAATTTTAGATTGCCTACTTACAGTATTGTTCCATGCCGCATTAAAGACCTCATTCATTTCCCATTAGCACATTTTAGTTAAAATTAACACACAATCATTTTCAATGATCCAGCTTTCAATAGCTTTGTAAACAAAAATTAATCTTGAATGCAAAATGGGGAAAAGCTTTGGAGTTGTTAAAAGTCAGCCTACAGAACTAATAACTAAAAACATATTTTTAAACTATTTTTTTTTAATCCAAGGACACTGGGACTGCCAAGTGTGCCCAGTGCTCCTCAGGATGGCCTCCTTAAATAAACTGTTGACACAACTCCCCCCAAATCTTTGGCATTTAAACAAATGAAAGGAAATTGAATAATTCAAGAATTGGTTTAATACTTTAAGAGGAGAGAGGGGACAATGAAGGCTGAATAAAGCCAGAGTGAGCACCCATGTTCACAACAAGGCACAAACAAACCTCTCTTCACACACCTTGATATCCTTACCCACACGCAAAACTACCAAACACCCAAACCTCAGTTCTCATACCTAGGGCTTTTGTCAACAGAGAAATGACAGAAATATCACTGTCATTCGTCACTTGTGTTTAATTCAATACAATAAGCACTAGGAAACTTAAATATAGGTATAGGAGAGGTTTAACCAAGGCCAACAGAAAAAAAAAGAAAGAGAAGAGAAAACTGAGAGCTGAGAGAAAACACACAGAGGGGGGCACAGAGCAAAGCAAAACAGGGCTTTTCTCACCTGTGGGGACTGTGATGTTAACACAGCCACCAAGGTCTGTTTAGCTATGTCAGAGGAGTTACACGTGCGACTAAATACACTTGATCTTCCTTCAGCCTAAACTCTCATGGGGCTGTTTGCTCAGGGCAGTGCAGATGTGACACTGTGGAGAAGAAGTTTCGGACTACAAATCGTGTACGCTCCATTTTCCAGAAAATCATAATTACTTTCCACAAATCATGCTAATTCTGAGTCCTCATTTAAACACAGAGTTTCTCAGGGATTGATATGACCTCTCCTTTTTGACACTTATTATTGGTTTCAGATGGCTGCTAAGGATCTCCCTTATGAGGGTTATACCCAGGGAATTAAAATGAAGTCACTTTAATTAATTATGATGCACTGATATGCAAGACTGCATACAATTGACCACATAATTTGTACATTTTTGAAAAAACAACAAACACAAGCACTGCTAAATTACTGACAGAAAAACAATTCTATGTCTCTATTTCACTGAAAGAAGAAAAAGGTAAAGAGCATAACAGGCTAAAACATAAATAATGTCCTAACATGCCCTGTCAATTTAATATTCTGGTAGTCTTACGCTACTGCACATAAACATGAAGAAAAGCTATACATGATTAAAAGAAGCTCAGCTAGCTTTAAATACAAAGGACCAGGTAGTCTTGAAAGAAGCAAATCTTATGTTAAAAGAGATTGCGCTTCACCAAAAAGCAAGCAGCTGGAGAGCTGTAAATCCCAGGCACCTCCTCTGGCAGAACTGCTGTACAATACTGCTGATCACACCCTGCTCCACCCAACACCCTTCTCTTTGTGTTTTCCAACACAGAGTCATGACGTGAGTTGTTAAACTCTCTTCTGTGTCACTCAGCATGTCACACACTCTATCTTTTATGCAGACAAATATTGACATGAATTTGTATGTACAACTTGAGCCATTATATCTACCCTTCTGTCTCTAGAGAACTGGCACTAAACATTACATAAAAGCCATCTCATTCAGAAAGTCCTAAATTTATCTTGGGTTCAGCCATGGAGACAGAGCATACAAGAGCTTACAAGCATGCAAGATCTAGAACAAAGCATCACTTTTCATTCAGAAATCCCTTTTCCAGTCCTGTTGTGTCATACCTTATAACAAGCACACTAGTAACTTCAAGTCGGTTTCACAAGCATAGAAAATTCTACTTGTTATAATAAACCTCAGCATCTCAAATGTGGATGACAGCTATGGCACCCCAAGGTCTTCAGTCTGTTACCTTGTAGCACTTGTGATCCTTGATGCTTAAAGGCCACAAACAGAGCTGAGCTGCATGAACAGAGTAAAAAATAGTCCCTGACCACATCGGGGATTACGAATGAGATTAAGAATCCAAGGGAGAGAAGTTTAGAGTAACAACGAATTAAACTCTCTAATGAAATAATTCTGAAATAGCAGGGTTTCCAAAGCAAACTTGAGGTATTTCCTTTCCACCCATTGAACGAGAAACCCCCAAAGTGCTTTCAGTTGTTGCTTGAGTGCCCTGCCCTGCTGGATGAGCAGCACAATGCAGCACCTGTCTGCCCCAATCCCAGATGGAAACTTCATCTCCTCACATACACTGCGCACGCTGAACTTTGCCCTGCTTGGGCAGCACGAAATGTATTTTCAGGGCGTTTGCTCTCCACAAAATTCTTCACTGGAAGTGTGCTTAAAACCCAGGAAAGCATTACTTTTGCAAACTATGATGTCATCTCCCTTTTCAGCAGGCGCCCTCCACAGCCCACCTGAGCACACCCTTTCGGTGAAGCACGCACCATTGCTTGCGAGCGCTTTCGCCGGCAGCGGCTCAAAAGTTTGATGGAGGAGGCATTCTCTGCTACATCCCATACGTACAAACACATATTCTTGGCAAGGAGCGGATGCAGAGCAGAGCATTTGCCCACCCACACCGTGCCAAGACCCCGCACCGGGGGGGTGCACGGGCGCTTCCCGAAACTCCTCGCTGCTGCCAGTGAAGTTCCCGGCCGGCGGCCACGCACGCCGCAGAGGCTGGATAGCGTCGGGATGCTCCCCCTTTCCCCTTCTTTCTTCACTAACTCCTCGCACGGGTTCCCCGGGACCTTCCGACGGGTCCCGGCGCCCGGGGGCTGCAGCCGGGCGCGGCGCCCCCCGACGGGGCGGGACGCCCCAGGAGGGACCCCTGACAGCCTCCGGCCGCTCTCCCGCCCCCTTCCCGGCCCCCCTCCCGGCTCCCGCTCACCTCCAGACCTGCCCGAGCTGCAGGATGTGGACAAGCGACTGCAGGAGCCAGACGCAGAAGGCGCACGACGCCGACCTGCCGCCGCGGTTGCCGGCGGGGCCGCTGCCGGCTGCGTTGCTGCTGCCGCTGCTGCTGCTGTTGGTGGCGTTGCTCTTGCTGGCGGTGGACGCCTGCCGCTGCGGCGTGCAGGGCCGGGCGGCGTCGATGTCCGCGGCCGCCGAGCTGCTGCTCACCAGCAGCTTGCTCTCGGCCCCGGGGCAGTGCCCGGCGGCGGCGGCGGCTGCGGCTGCGGTGCTGTCCTCCGTGCTGAAGTCGTGCGCGAACCAGCGGAAGCTGAAGACCTGCACGGAGAGGGAGCCCAGCAGCACGAAGAAGAGCGTGAGCCCGAACCACCAGCGCTGGCCCCGCAGGTAGTAGTCGACCGCCAGCCAGATGTCGGTGCCCACGTCCGCGAAGTACACGGCCAGGGCGGCCAGGATCCAGAGGCAGTCCCAGAGCGAGTAGCGCCGCTGCTCCCTGCCCAGCCGCAGGCACAGCGAGGACGAGCCCCCGCCCGAGCCCCGCGAGCCCCCGCCGCCGCCCCCGCCGCCGTCTCCTCCTCTGCCGCCGCCGCAGCAGCAGCAGCAGCAGCAGCGGGAGCCGCCGCCCGAGCCGTCCCCGCCGCCGCCGCCGCCGCTGCAGCAGCCGCCCCCGGGCGCCTCGTCGTCGTCGCTGCCGCCGCCCGGCCCGGAGCCGGCGGGCAGCCCCGGGGCGAGCGCCTGCACGGAGCCCGAGTGCTCCGAGTTCTGCAGCGGCGTGAACGCCACCTCGCCGCCCTTCTTCATCTTCCGCCGCCCGTCCGACTTCGCGGCCATGATGCCTCCCTCGGCCCCGCCGGAGAGCGAGCGGGAGCGCCGGGCGCTCCTTTATCCCGCGCCTCCCCCTGCTCCTCCTCCTCCTCCCCCTGCCTCCTGCCTCCCGCCCTCCGCCGCGGCCCCGCCGCTCCCCGCGGCCCCGGCTCCGCGCCCCGCGCCCGCGGGCGGCTCCTCCGCGCCGACCGCGCCCGCAGCGCCGCCTGCCTGCGGCGAGCCGCGCTCAGCCCGCTCCCCCCTTCGCCGCCGCCTTCCCCTCCTCCTCTTCCTCCTCCTCCTCCTCCTCCTCCTCCGGCGGTACCGGGGCCGCCGCCGCGCTCTGCCCGAGCCGGGAGCGGGCAGGGCAGCGCTGCCCGGAGCCGAGCATCCCTCCCCGCCTCCCCGCCCGCCTCCGCCCGCCCCGCCGCCGCCGCCGCCCAGCTGACTGACGCCGAGGAAGAGGATGACCTCATCCTTCCTCCCCCCCCCGCCGCCGCCCCCCGACCGCCACCGGCACCGGCGCCGGCGCAGGGGCGGCGAAGGGGAAAGGGGCGCTCGGCCGCCGCCCGGCCGGGAAGGGCACGGGGCGGCCAAGGGGAGCCGGGGGGGGGGCGCGGAGGCACCTCTGGGGAGTGTCGGTGGGCGGCGGGGTGGGGACGGGGCGCGCCGTGCCCCGGGATAACGGGAGGGGCGCGGTGCCGTCGGGGCGAGGAAGGGGGATGGGGGGGTCCGCGGGGAGCCCGGCGAGTTCCTCGCTGAGCAGCCCCTGCCCCTGCCCCTGCCCGTGCCAGTCCCGTCGGAAACGCTGCTCTAGTTGCCGCAAGTTGGCGAGATGCAAGCGGGAGAGGTGCGATTCCCAAATTATGTCGTGACTCACACTTTCTTAGAGGCGTTTGGGGGAAGGTGAGGAGACACCGCTTTATTCCTCCACCCGGAGAAATGGCATTTGATGCACACCCGTCTGATGCCTACCCATCTGATGCCCACCCATTTTACCCACACCCTTCCCCATGCAAAATCCCCCAGGACCGTTTCGCCGCCCCATCCCCGCAGCCCCGGTTGCCCCCGGAGCGAGGCCGCTCTGTAAAGCTCGCCCCCCGGGGCTCGGCAGCAGGGGTGCCCGCAGAGGTCCCCTTTAATCGAGGAGCCCCCCAGGGCGGAGCTGCCGGCACCCCCGGGCTGCCCCTGCGCAGCCTCCGCCCTCGGGGGCTCCCCGGTGCTGGAGGCCGGCAGCCTCCCGTCCCCCAAATCAGCCCCCGCTGCCGTGGGTGGGGAGAGCGTCTGCTGCCTTCCCTCGGCCCTTCTGCTCATTTTGGGTACATACCCAAAAGGTACGGGATGAGCGACTGATTTACCTTTTTTTTTTTTCTTTTTTTTTTTTTTTTCCCTGCAGAATATTTTAGAAGCATGCCCTCTCCCTCCTTTCCCTCCTTAAAATAGAGCAGTGAGACAGTTCAACCACGTTGCTGGAATATCTTAATGGGAATGCCAATGAGACTATGATAGGGTACGGTTACATTAAGATATCTGACTAAATATAGCCCTTTCAAATTCATTAATTAAAGAGAAGTTATATGGACAGCTAAAAATTATGCCTTCTAACTCTTGAATGTGCACGGTAAGTATAAAGTTGCCTTCTGGAGATTAGCTTGTACTGATACATGCCTCAGATTTCAGGAAAAGATTATAGCATGCGTTGCTGCATTATTCAAGGAGTGTTAAGCACACAGAAATCAGGCTTTGAAAGGTGAAGAGCACACATAAGCCTAATTTTGCTTGTTCTTTTGCATGTTACCACACATTACAAGAGTCTTTAATTACATCATCATATAATGGTTCTTAAATAATATACATTTGCTCTGCAATCTCTGTTGCAGTGGTATAGCTGTACTTTTACTTCTGTTCCTTTTGTAACCCCACATTAATTTCAGTCTCATTATGGTCCATATGATCTTTATTGCCTTAGACTTTTAATGCAAATTGCTTCTTTCTAGAGGTATATTTTAATAATTCAGTCAGCACCTATATTTAATACAATATATCCACTTAAGATTCCCTACTCAGCAGAGAAGGTGCTTAATACTGAAGCTAATTTATCTGCAAGTTGGTGGTTTATATATATCAACAAGTTCCCAAGTTATTCTGTTTATTATTACATCTTTAACAAAATGCTCTGGTGTGCCTTTTAAGTTACTTTAACTCAGTCTGCCTGACATATACAGATCCAAAAGACGCTACAAATTTATAGTGGAGGTTATAGGGTAATATGGGATTGCTGAGGGAACTGTGCTCTTGGAGCTGAAACCCTAGCCTCACATGGTTGGGATGGGAGAGAGGGAAGAGAATGGACGTTTTCCTCTCCTCTCCTCTCCTCTCCTCTCCTCTCCTCTCCTCTCCTCTCCTCTCCTCTCCTCTCCTCTCCTCTCCTCTCCTCTCCTCTCCTCTCCTCTCCTCTCCTCTCCTCTCCTCTCCTCTCCTCTCCTCTCCTCTCCTCTCTCCTCTCCTCTCCTCTCCTCTCCTCTCCTCTCCTCTCCTCTCTTTTTGTTGTTGTTGTTTTTGTTTATTTTGTTTGCTTGGTCTGTTTTTCTCTTCTTGGATTCAGCTATTGTGGCATTTGTGAGTGGAATAATATTCTTTCTCACTGCTTTTCACACTTAAAATATCTCTCTGCAAAACAAAGGCGGTGCGGTAGATGAACATTTAAACCTAAATTAAATTCAAGGCTGTGTAATACTTCCAGAGGAATGTCTTCTGTTTTGTTTTCTACTTTAAAAGATAAAAAATGGAAAGGGTCCCAAATAATATGTAAGTGTTGAAGAAATTGCTTCCAAGAAACAGAAACAAATTTCCTCTTTGTTACACTGGCATAGATTCTATGGAGCTGTATCAGGGCCAGAAAAGTTTGTATACACACAGTGTACAAACCAGCATGCCTTCAGCAAGCCAATGTTGTTGCTAAACCTCAGAAATTATTAATTATGAAATATAATTGAAGGGCAAAAATGTGATCGCAGACATCAATACATATTTCATTAACTCAAGTACAGACACATCCATTTCTCATGTAAAGCTACTTTTTTCTCTGAAGCACATTTTATTCGTGGCTTTCTTTTTTTCCACCTTTCTTTGAAGAAAGCATTTGCAGGGGTATCACAAGTACTGCTTTTGCCTTGTTCTGAATTGCAGCTGCCGTTTGCTTTATTTATTTATTTTTTAATCCTCCTTAAAACACCAAACTGCAAACCACCTTTGTCTTGTTTAGGAACACTTTTTTTTTTTTTTCCTGCTTTTCATTGTAGACTGTTAACAACTCAAACCTAAATGTCCAGGAAATACTTTGGGCTCCAGTCCTCTTATCTTTCCACTGATTTTTGTTTGTTTGTTTTTTTTGTTTGTTTTTCAGTGTTTGTTGTTGTTGTTGTTTGTTTGTTTGTTTTTGTTTGTTTGTTTGTTTTGTTTTTCCCCAGATTCCCAACCATTATCATTTTCACAGTCTTCTTTAGCTATATAGCAAAGAAAGCCCTACCAAAATATACTCAAGCTCTGCTTGTAGTCCTCTCATTTCACCATTAGAATATCTTTATTCTCTATAACTATGACATTTTTTGCATGTATCCATTCCAGACTATTCCCAAATCTATTTTCTTTCAGTGGGCAGCACTTCTGGCAAATGCTGCTTGGTGCTTAACCTTTCTGCATTTTCTTCTAGCTCAGAGTAACTGAAGCATTAGAACAATGCCATGTGGCAGTATTTTGGCACAAAAGCCTGCATTTCTTACCAGACTCAGTCTTTTGGAGACCAGTTCTGGCAGTTCTGTGTCATGAAGTTGATGTGCAGAACACTGCTGTTCTGGCAGGGCTTGGTTCCTCCTGCTGAGCAGTGCTCCCAAGAAGGTTCCCTCAGAAAGAAATGAAGTCCCAAGTCATAAGGAGCTCTTCAGTGACTTCTTCCAGAAGATCTTGTGATTCTGCTAGCAAATTTGCTCCCTCTCCTCCTTCCTTCATTCCTCCTTCTTTTCTAACTACCTTCCTATACCTGTTTTACATGCCTTTTCCCGCACTGTATCTTGTTGTGCATGATGTAAAGCTGGAGTGATCTGACAGAGAATCTGATGAACATCCATTTTCTTTATTCATTCACTCTGACATAGCCTCAGTAGTGTGTCTTCCGTACTTTTGACTTTAAGCAGTATTCCATATGAAAGCAGAGCTTCTCAGGCACACGTGCATACAAACATGCAACTCAATTACTTTAGAATCGGCAAATGAAAATTACTTTGCAAAATGTTCACAAGTTTCAGATGCTTTCACCAGATTTGTGTTTAGGTTACACAAATGCCAGTAGAAGTTGTGATATAGAATATAACTTTAATATTTACACACTAAATTATTTAATTGCCTTTTTGCCCAAATAGCCTCATTCACAAGGGGTACAGGCCATTGTATGTTCTGATAACATAGATACTTCACTGGAAAGGGAGAAGGCATTTCCTTTCAATAAAACTAGTATTTCATTAAATTAACAAAAACTCAAATCAGAAATACATTGGTAAATTGGTAAATTATTTAGAAAATCAATATTAAATTTCTATTAAAAAACACTGAGTATTAACAATTATTGCTTGCTTGCTTTAGCTTGAAATTACTTTATTTATAGGTCTACAGGTAGATTCACACAAAAATGTTCTTGAACTATAAAATTGTCTTTAAAATTGAGAAGGGTGAGTCAAGTATTTTAATATATTAGTTCAATTTTTCAATTACAAAAAATACTCTGAAATCTTCACTGGTTTCAGAAATTACTTAGTTTTGTAATATACCTCTAGATGTATTTCTTACACATAGATCTCTTCTTTGTAACATGTCGGTCATGAAAATCCAACCCAAATGCACCTACCTCAGAAGATCTGCAAAGGAGGAGATTCAATGTAGCAGGGCTCTTAGGTGCACACCAGACTTTAACTAGACTATACATCAAGCTTAGTGGGATAGTTTATATACTTATGATTTAGGCATATACTTTTGTTTTAGGTGTATACTTAAATTTCATGGTGAATTGGGGGCTGTAGTTTCTTGTGTTATATTTATTTCCAGAATGTCTAGGCATTAAATATATGTCAATACATTCCACTGCTTACTCAAAACAACAAGTCCAAGTTTATGGGGCCAGAATGATTGAGAGCATCACTGCTTTGATGACACCATACCGACTTTAATGTTATATATGAAAGAAGAAATGGCTTCTTAGGCATTTTGAAAGATTCAACTCAAGACTTCTTAAATTTACATTTATTAATTAGAAATGGGATGTCAGTTACCTTTCATGTTACTTCATACTATGTATTTAAAAGCATAATCAAATATAGACATAAATATATAATGAGCGATAGCAGAAGACATAGACATATGGGAAGACATCACAGGAAGTGAGCTTACAGCCAAGCTTTGTACAAGGCGTACAACTCTTTCACTGCCATTCTGCGTGCAGAACCCAAGAAGCAAGCAAGTAACTCACACTTTATAATAAATGGAAAAAGCATTTATGGAATGCTCAAGGGAATATTAACATGTCCTATGTATGAGACTACATTTAATACACAATTAAGAATTTTCAAAAGTTTGAAAAAGACGGTAATAAGTCCCATTTTCTTTCCCATTTTTTTGCTTCACCTGTTTAAAACTGGGGCTTTGAGCAACCTGGTCTGGTGGGAGGTATCTCTGCCCATGGCAGGGGAATTGGAATTTGATGATCTTTGAGGTCCCTTCTAACACAAACCATTCTACCATTCTATAATTCTATGAAAGTGAATTCATGCCAAGCAAAAGAGTTGTAAAATAAAGATTCAGGCACAGCACAGAAAGTTCTGATGCTTCTTAGCACTGGTCAGTACAGAGGAGTTCGCTGACTTTTTGAGACTGCTGCTTTTCTTTATGGGGAAGGAGTCCAAAGGAACATTTTAAATTGATGTGTGAGCAAAGGATGCTTACATTTGCAAGCACTTCTATAAATACTAACACTAACAACCCACTGGACTAGATGGTATTCATCCAAGACTTCTAAAGGAACTCAAAGGAGCACTTGGAACATCCTTTTTTCTTATTCTGATTCCATTTCCACAGCTGACAAGCTACAAAATGGATAGATCTAATACAACTGCTCATATATACTTAGGGGGAGGGAATGCTTTCTTTAGTATGACGAGTTTCAGCTAGGCAGTACTTGGAATTGCTCAGAGATTAAATGGTCCAATGAGTCAGTCAGAACATGGCTATATTTTTTGAAATCCTTAACATCATTAACAGAAGAGACTGAGATACTCATAGGGCTTGAATGGACAGAAATACGTCAACTAGATCAACTTAACATATATCTATAAAAGCACACCAGAAGAACTAGATATGGAAAAAAGATACAGTTAACTAATACTGGAGTTGAATGGTTGCCATCAGACTTTGTTATGTTTAAGAGTCTATGCTATGTTTCTAGAGTCTGTATTTTAGCACTCAGCTCGAGCTTGAGGCTTTCTCTGTAAAATGAACTGTTATTGCTTCATAATAGCAATAATAAGAATAACAAAATCCTCTAGCCAGTGCCCTGTCATCTGTAATGACAGGAGGCAGCAGGGAGAGGCAGCAGGGAGAGGCAGGGAGAGGCAGCAAAAGTCAAACCCTTCTCTTCACTACAGCCTTGCCTCTTCCAACTGGTTGAGTTACCTGCTCCTTCCGTGGCTCCCAAGGATGCCAAATGCTTGGGTCTCTTGCTGACCCAGGCAGTCTCATTTCTGTGCTACACCCCTGTTCCCTGTGGAGGCACCACAGATGTCATATATGCTCGGGGTCTCTATGTACAGGGTGGGCTGCTGGCAGCAGAAAAGCAAGGCTCCTAGTCTGTGCAGCAACAACAGAGTGCACATGAGCTGGCACCTCTGCAGTATTTCTCTGGCCAGCTCTTTTGTCCCTTTCCACTTGCAGGGGACACAGATTAAGTGACTTGCGTGCCAAACACAACAGGCATCATTGTATACCATGTGGAAGAGGCAAGGTTAGAGTTTAGCTCTCGTCGCAAGCTAAATATGCTAACTGGCATGTCTTTGAAGCAAGACCTGATAAGGACGTTATGGTATTTCAAGCTTTCTTATCAAAGTGTAATCCCCTAGCAATATGTGCTGCAAGCACCCGTGATGCACTTGAAATGAAACCCTCTTCTGTGGTGGTGTTCTGGATGTAAAAGGGTGGAGGTGTTTACGTGACTCTGGATCCAGGTAAGTGAATCCAACATCTGATTTGTACACTGTATAAGTAGAGGAAATAATTTTCAAATAAGGATGCCAGCTGCTGAAAGAGGGTATTCACTGCTAGTAATGAAAAACAGATTAGGAAGGCATTATTTACACTTGATAAATCAGAGATGGCATCAAAGAGAGCTAGTATTACAAACTATTAATGAAAGACATAATAATGAAACAAATCACATAATAGATCACAACGAAGTGATTCAGTGTAATGAATACTGATACTAAGTAAGTGAACTGTGCACTCTAGGGATACAATTTTAAATCCATTCCAGTGCGCATGGTAGCAGTGTAAGCAAAAAGAGCACTTTCAGAAGAAATTTACTCTGTTCCTTTGCTCACTCAGATCACATCCACACTTCACCAGCTCTTCCTTTGATGAAGTATAAGGTAGATAAAAATAAAAGTACCTACCAAGACCTGTTATATTTATTATTTTCTGAGTCAAAGTAACAACTGAAATCTCATCACCCATGCAGATACTGGCCAACATTCTTCATTTCAAATAATAATGTGAGTAAATAAACATTAAACATACTAAAAAGCCAGACAACATTTCATAGATTAGAAATTTATTTAATTCTTATAATTATAGGAAGCACATTGCTGCTACAAAGTGTGGTAGTGCCTTAAAGGTGAAACATGTCTAAAATTCAGATCTTCATACAGATTTTAAATTTTGGAGGTACTAAGGGTGGGGTCTTTGATTAAGCAGAGAGATGCCTTATGTAACTAATATACAGTATATGTATTCTGATTACATACATGAAACTTCGAGTGGTGTGTAACTCATGATTTCATTTCAGACTCATCTGTAGCCTAAACTCTTCCTCAGTCAACTCAGTCAACTCTGGCAATATGAAAGTTTACCAAAACAAACATTGATCTACTTATTAGACATTCGTGCATTTATAGCTAAATATTTTTCTATTTATTGTGCATTTTCATAAATAACTGGTATTTTTTGAAGTAAAAGCATTCACACATATAGATTTAGAGAGGCAGATGGATGCGTAAGAATGAGTACTGTAAAAATCAGCAAGCTGAACAGAGAGTTGCTTAAGTTACCCGGTAAGCTATTGCAATGGTAGTGATAACAGATGATGAAAAGTCTCTCTTAAAAGTTCTTAGCTGAGGTTCTGGCTCAGCCACAAGATTTTGCAATCAAATGTCAGTGGGAAACTTACTAACACAGAGTGAACTCCTGAATAACACGTTCTTTATTCCTGACTGTTACATACATGGTATCTTGTAGGAAAAGGAAGTAATACATGCTAAGTCTAAAGAGTTGTGCGGTTTGTTTGGAAAATGATTCTGAGGAAATATAAATTTTAATAAATGTTGAAATTGAAACAATTTATCAATTTAATAACTATTGACAGATTTGACCCAAGCTAAATTGAAATTATTCACAAATTATTACTGAAATCAAAATGTTTAAACGTTACTACATATGTCTACCATCATGAATGCTCAGCTCAAGTCCACAGTGCCATGTTACAGATCTCAATTTATGTTTTCTAAATTTCAGTCATGAAAAATTTTTGAGCAGCTCTAATAGGATTGGAATGCAGTGTTCACATTAGACATGTTTAATTTACTGTGATGTTTTTAATGCATTGTTTTGACATTCCTTCACAGTAATTACAATACCTTCAGAATTATAAAATACAAGTAAATCAAATAAGCAGGAATTTAGATAAGCAGTACACTCAGAAAGAATCAGAAGACAAGGAGCTATGGATAAAGTTGCACCACAGTGCTGCCTTCACTTCCATCCTCAGCAAGCCACCTAAAGAGAAAAGCATAGAACATGTTCATAGATACAGTATATTCAGAAGACGTGTAGATGCCTTTTAGGGACGTGGTTTAGTGGTAGACTTGGCAGTGCTAGGTTAATGGTTGGGCTTGATGATCTTAGTGGTCTTTTACAATCTAAATAATTCTATATTTCTATATATAAAACTTAACAAACAGACAAAGGGCTTGCTTCTGCACCTTTTTATTTCTAAGAGAGTTTCAACATTGACTTATACAGTAGGAGTAACCAATCTGAAGAGTGGTGTTTCTTTCAGTATCCATATATGCATGATTTTAAAGTAACTGTATAACTATATTAAATATACATACATCTTATGTGTAGATTGCATAACAACAGGTGATGAGCAGATTGTTTCATTGAGTGGCAAAAATCAGGATATTTTAGAGTAAGAAAGTGTGTTCTGTGATAGTAAGCTATTGTCCATTTATTCCATACCAGGAACTGTTTATTTCTCATATCTCCTTGGCTTACAAAATACTGGTGGGCCTTAACCATGCCCCATAAGATCCTACAGGGGTTTTACCATCGACTATACCAGAAACCCGCCTGAATCTAAAACTCAGATAGACTGGTTAACTGGAACCATGGAGGCAATGGCATTCACTTCCAAAGAGATTTTCCAAAGCTTCTGCTCCTTTTAATGCTTCTGCAAGGCTTATTCCAGACTAGCTGATGTCATTTCTACTTAGTAACGAGTATGGGAGGAATTCCCAGCTGGTATAGCATTAACGTAGTTCACATCTGAAATTGCACTGTTGAACAGCTGGGAGATACATCTGAAGCCAAACAGTTCCAGGCTGCAACATAACTAGTCTTGCCAGATAAAATGCCAAGTTAGTAAAGGAGGCAGAGCTCCTTTCACATTTCTCAATGATGAATGTCTTTTAGAGACAACATTTGTATCAGAGGATATGAGAGGAATCTTTGTTTGTTTGTTTGTTTTGTTGGGGTGGGTGCGGGAGGAGAGAGAATAAACACATTCACTATTTACCCAGTAGGATATGACATAAGCATTTTGTGCAAGCTGGAAAAGGGACATGTACTTATAGTTTCCTGTATCTCAGGAGTGCCCCATAGCTTCTGTGTCAGTCAATACTCTGGGGTGCCACAATGACAGAAAGCAGCTTGGCAGAAAAAAAAACTTGGGGGTCCTGGTGGACACCAAACTGAATGTGAGCAAGCGATGTGTCCTTGCAGCAAAGGTCACTAATGGTATCCTGGGCTGCATTAGGCTAAGTGTTGCTAGCAGGTCAATGGAGGTGATCCTTCACCTCCACTCAGCACTGGTTGACCAAGATGACCTCCAGAGGTCCCTTCCAACCACTCAGTGATTCTATGACATCAGTTGAAAATCCTCTCATGGATTGTGTTGCACAACTAAGTGATATTGTGATCTAAGAAATTTCGCTCATGCCCATTAACTTAAATTTAGGTATCTAGAAGATTAGAACATGTGTTTGGAGGAAGTTTTATGGAACCTACATGAAGACTTTAGTGCAGTGCTGTGTAGAGATATATTCTGAGATATTGCATGACATTAATCATGTTTTGTAGAGCTGGCCCCTGCAAGCTGCAGACCAGGATTGTCAGGCACTGAGGGCTTGAAGCTTCTGTTGAGGCTGCTAACAGTTCTGCACTCTCATGACTTAGATTGTAGAGTCTAACCGATTATCCAGGAATAAAAAATAAAATTTAAAAAAATAGATGCTTTTTTTTTTGGTTGCAGGTTTGAGATTTGGCTTTGATGAATTGTCAAGTTTACAGAAACATTCTGAAGAATTAAATTAAATATTCTTGGCTACCATTTATGTTTTCAGATCACCAGGCAACATCCCTCTTCCTAGATATTGAAAACTTGTAAGATGTCATACTTCTCTGCTCTCCAGATGCATTAAAATTTTATTTTACACTTAGAAAGACAAGAATGTATTTGCTTCTGTTGTTTACTCTGAAATGTATTAAGCTGCAAACTGTATGCTGTAATGGATGGTCACCCCAAATATACCTTTCAGTTTAATCTGCAACTTCTGAAAGTGTATTGTTTCAGTTTGACACAGACTGAAGTGGATCTTCCCTTTGTACATTAGAACCTGTTTGCCCTAAAACCCCTTTATCTGAATAAATTTCTAAATTTACCTCTTACGTGTCATTGTAAAAAAAATTCTGTTAACTTTATTACATTCAGCTGAACATATCTTAGACCGATACTAGGTAGACATTGAAACAGAAGGATTTTAATGTTTCTATTTTAAAAACAAAAAAAAAAAAACTTTTTTCTCCAGAATTGTATCTATACTGCCATATCCTACTATCCACCCACCATCCCTTATTTCTAATTCCCTCTCATGTCTGTGTACATATGATATGCTAGTCAGAGCTACATATGTGCTAATACTTGTGCAATGGTTCACCAGACAGCTTCTACTTCATGAAAATGGCATACTACTATCTTCTCTCAGCAAAGGCACTCAAATACGTCTGTCTCTTCTACAGCCATCCAGTTTTAATACCATGGAAAAATACAATGTCTTCCTCTAAATATTCTTCTGGCAAATTAGATGGAAAATGGTCAAAAGGTTCAAAAGTTACCAGGGATGGACTGATAGAAAAACAGCATGGTTTCAAAATTCGTACTGTTTTAGGAAACCAGAAGAGAAACAACTGAGAGACTAAAAAGACCACTAGTAGTTGTTGTTATGAAGAAAACAGCACCTACAGAGTAATAATGAACTGATCTACTGACCTGTTACAGTTGAAGCAATACACTGAATTCCTAGATGCATCTGTGATTTCTACTTTTTCCAGAAACCAGTCACTTCCTGTAGAACGAAGAAGAAAAGACAAATTTGATATAACTAAAACACATATAAAGCATAAGGAATGTTTCTGATTTCATTTCCAAACCCTGTGTGGTTCAGCACTTTCAAATGGACTCAATATCAATAATAAAACTGAAAAGTCGATAATTCAAATTATTACCAACTTCTTTCAGTTTTTTGAGGAGGTCTTTGATGTTTTTGACAGGAAATATAAAGGAAAAAAATTATTACAGCTTAACTTATATTTCCACATTGAATGGAACAGGTATAAGGCAAATGAAACAGAGTGCATTGTAATATCAAATATATTCTTGAAATCCCATTTTGCCCTTTTCTGCAGTCTGAAATGCACTCATAGTACACCCCAATATGCTTTGATCTTCAGTGTCTACCAAACTAAAAAAAAAAAAAGATGGACTATATTAGTAGATGTATTATTTTAATGATCATCTAAGAATAGGAAAACTCTATTACTCCTTTCTAATTAATGTATTTATACTTATATAAACCTTATATATACTTATATATGCTTCTATAAACCAATTGATGAACCCGAATGATGTTCATATCCACATTTCTCTGTCAGTAATGATTCAGAATAACATCTCAATTTTGGGCCAACATTAATATCTGTTTTAGCTTTAAGAATATATTTAATACTCTACTATATTCAACAAGTTTGATGTGTGAAAAATACCGTCATTCTTATGCTATAGTATTTTATTTTATACAATATTAAACTATGAAGGTTTTTAAAATATAACTTTATTATATACAAATGTAATGTTTGTGATGATGTCTTTAGTTGTGTTTGCCAATGTAAACACTTAATGACAACATTTAAAAACCAATTAGGATCATATTGCTAGCAGCTGAAAACCTTTTGGTATTCTTTGCATGTCTTAGAGATAAAATACTATATTCTAACAAATTATTTTGGTTTTCAAATATTTGGAGAAACTATCATGTAGGCTAAATATATATATATACATATAATTTGTAAGTAGGCTAAAAACATAACATAAAATATTTTGCAAACTGTACCAATGTAGATAAAATATAAAGGCATAGCAATGTTTTTCCCCTTCCATGGATGTTTTCAAACAATTATCTAGTATAACTAGGCCATAAAGGTGTCTACATTTTTCATCTTCAATCCGCAGGAGTCGTTTATTGAAATTGTGAAGTACTTTTGGAACTCCTTTAATGAAATTTTCTGAATGCTTTAATATATCGTAGACTCTACTTGGAATATATGACCTTTCCTGAAATCTCTGTAATTCAGAGTCATGATTATTAGCAATAAAAATTTACAGTCCCTCAAATTTACACAGCACTTTATAAACAAATATTAAGCTATGTTTGCTCTCCTGAAAAGTTTATAATCTAATGCTTTATCCTTTATTGACATAACTCCAGCAGACCTCACTGAATGCTCTAGGTATGGAGAAATCTAGAGGCAGATAGGAAAGATTAGCAAACAGATGAAACTTTTCAAAGAGGTGTTACCTTTGAGGAGACTTGTGCAGATTACAACTGACACGACAAAAGACATTTGGAGATAATTTCAGAGAAAAAAATAGAGGAAGAAAGTCATGGATTTAACATGGATCTACACACACCAGCTGTGCTAGGAAGGCACTATGCAATGTTGATCAGAACATGGAGAGTAAAGATAATCATGTTGTTGATGGTTTGGGACCCAGAAATTACAAGTTTAATGTGTATTTCCCCTGCAGGCTTCTGTGCAATTCTCAGAGCACCAAAAGTCTGCTGGCGTAGAATTCCCCGGTGTTAAGCTGAACTGTGTGCATGTACAGTAGCTAACACTAATAAAATGAAATTCAGCAGGAGGATTTATAGACGTGTATATATATGTAGTTTTCAGTACCATCACATGTATGATATGACTAGGTAGTCAGAAAACCCCTGTTCAACTTTTGCCTAAAAAAGATTTGCCAGTTGCAGTATTTTGTTTGGTTCATCCTAGGCATGCTACACTCTTGATGCCTTATATATATAAATAAGGTTTTACTAAACCTAAGTGCATTTCTTACTTACCAGAGTGGTTTAGTAAAACTCACCTGATTAGATTATCTCAGAATCACAGAATCACAGAATCATCTAGGTTGGAAGAAACCTCCAAGATCACTGAGTCTAACCTCTGACCTAACACTAACAAGTCCTCCACTAAACCATATCACTAAGCTCTAAATCTAAATGTCTTTTAAAGACCTCCAGGGATGGCGACTCAACCACTTCCCTGGGCAGCCTATTCCAATGCCTAACAACCCTTTCAGTAAAGAAGTTCTTCCTAATATCCAACCTAATCCTCCCCGGGCGCAACTTTACCCCATTCCCCCTTGTCCTGTCACCAGGCACGTGGGAGAACAGACCAACCCCTACCTCGCTACAGCCTCCTTTAAGGTAACTGTAGAGTACAATAAGGTTGCCCCTGAGCCTCCTCTTCTCCAGACTGAACAATCCCAGCTCCCTCAGCCACTCCTCGTAAGACTTGTTCTCCAGACCCCTCACCAGCTTCTTTGCCCTTCTCTGGACTCGCTCAAGCACCTCCATGTCCTTCTTGTAGCGAGGAGCCCAAAACTGAACACAGTACTCGAGGTGTGGCCTCACCAGAGCCGAGTACAGGGGGACAATCACTTCCCTAGCCCTGCTGGCCACACTGCTTCTTATGCAAGGCAGGATGCTCTTGGCCTTCTTGGCCACCTGAGCACACTGTTGGCTCATATTCAGCTGACTATCAACCAATACTCCCAGGTCCTTCTCTGCCAGGCAGCCTTCTAACCACTCCTCTCCCAGCCCGTAGCGCTGCTTGGGGTTGTTGCGTCCCAGGTGCAGGACCCGGCACTTGGCCTTGTTGAACTTCATACAGATGGCCTCAGTCCATCGGTCCAGCCTATAAAGATCCTCCTGCAGAGCCTTCCTTCCCTCAAGCACATCGACACACTCACCTAACTTGGTGTCGTCTGCAAAGTTACTGAGGGTGCACTCGATCCCCTCATCCAGATCATCGATAAAGTTATTAAAGAGAACTGGCCCCAGTACTGAGCCCTAAGGGACTCCACTAGTGACCGGCCTCCAACTGGATTTAACTCTATTAAACAATGAGACCTTTGTGATTCAAGCTGTACATTGCCTGCAATTTCTATTTATATATTTCTATCTTCTATCTTTCTGTCTTTCTAGGTTTTAATTTCATAGCATCAGTAAATGTAAATTCCAAATTCTGTATGCCCTAATCTCTTATCTTATAGTTTGGTAAATTCAGGTATTAGAGATTATGTGTAATACACTGTACCTAGAAACAGTTTCTATCATCATGTCTGGGTTCATACTGTAGCTGCATCCTAACTTAAAATCAGGTCAAGATCTGGTGCAGTCCAGTGCTCTCCTTATAGTTTAGCTTTCACACGAAGGAAAGCCATGTGTGTCATGGTAATCCTATGTTGTTCAACACATCTGATAAAAGTTTTGGCTGAACAATGATTGAAGAATAAAGCCTTCAGAGATACATACTAACTATATTTCCTCTCTTCTAGCAAAAAAAAAAAAAAAAGTCAAGGTAAAGTCAAGGAAAATGTGATAAAGACAGGGTGGTATAAGCAAGAGCAGTCAAACTGACCTCATTTGTATACAGATTTGTATTAGCTAGCTGTAGCAATAGCATGACTTCAAAGACCTTCCAAATGTCAGGCAGATATTCAAGCAGAAGATTTTTACAAGCCTGTTGAACACATGCAGTATACTTACCAAATCCTTTTCCATCATGACCAATTTCAATGGAATGTAGGCTTCCTAATTTTTTTGTCTTAATCTTGAATGTATCAACCTTTAATATTAAAATACAGACAGTTATAAAAAGTTACGTATATACATTTGGAAATTTATACTTTTGTTAAGGCCCGTTTCAGGACTAATTCAAATGTAATAATATCAGTTTGAAATAGATGGGTGACACCTGGTATGGTTTATTTTCCTTAGCAAAGGTCTTTGGTAGATCCTCTCTATATTTTACAGTAGGACAATCTTATAGTGGGACAATTTATACAGTAGAGTAGACAAATCTTAGGGAAGGAAAATCCACATCTCTTTCCTGACTTTCATATATCAAAGAAGTATTTTTACTAAATGTCATGAATTATCTCAGTTGACATAGCCTTCTAAAATGTTTACAGTTTATTATACATAAATATATGTTTAAGAATGCAAAAGAGAAAGGCTTGTACAGCATTTACTATTATATCTCCCACATATATATTTTCATCAAATCCTTTTTTTTTTTTTTCATTAGACATTTCTTAAAGATCTCACTGGTTTACATAGATTTAGCTAGATTGTTAATTAGCTAATAATACAATTTCTATGTATTTACTCTTCTTTTTCAAAGAGCAATGATACCTCCTGTGTAGTACTAAGCAGAAGGAAGTATTACTCAAGACACTCTTATCTGCTCCTTGTGCCTGTAGGTAACTAGCTTTATTAAACTTCTCAGTATAGAAGTCAATACATGGTGAAGATCTTTTAGAGGATATCCACAGACACTCTGGCTGAAAAAACTTGAGCCAAACTATACGTAAAAAGACGTTTACTATTGCTGGAAATAACGAAGTAGATCTCATAAGGAAGATATCTTAACTGGAGTTTTAATTATTCATTCATTACCTTTCAAGAAATCCACAGGAGAAAAATATGGGAAATATATTTATTTCTTGTTATATAAGGGTCACCATTAGAGGTAGTGAGTAAATGGAGCAATTCCTTTGCCAAAGTAACATATTTATTAAAAACAGAACGTTCTGTTAAGGTACTAGGATACCTTATAGAGAATAAGCATTCTTATGAAAATATTTATATCAGAACTACAAATCTCTGAATAAAATCATAGAATCATATTATCATAGAATCATATTATCATAGAATCATAGAATGGCTCACATTGGAAGGGACTTTAAAGATATCTAACTCCAACCCCTCTGTCATAGGCAGGGATGCCACCCACTAGATTAGGTTGGCCAAGGTCCCATCCAGCCCGGCCTTGAACACATACAGGGATGGGGCACCTACAACTTCTTTTGGCAACCTGTTCCAGTGCCTCACCACCCTCTGAGTGAAGAATTTCCTCCTAATGTCTACTTTTTTTTATAAGACCCCTTTAAGTATTGAAAGGCTGCAATGAGGTCCATCTGGAGCCTCCTCTTCTCCAGGCTGAACATTCCCAACTCTCTCAGCCTTTCTTCATAGGAAAGGTGCTCCAGCCCTCTGATCATCTTTGTGGCCTTCTTCTGGACTCATTCTAAAAGCCCCACGTCTTTCTTGTGACGAGGGCCCCAGACCTGGACACAGCACTCCAGGTGGGGCCTGACGAGGGCAGAATAGAGAGGCACAATCACCTCCCTTGACCTGCTAGTCACTCCTCTGGTGATGCAGCCCAGGATGCAGTTGGACTTCTCCATTTTGTCTGGTTATAGGCTTACACCACGTTCCATTGCCAGGCAAACCAATGGGATGTCAGAGACTGATGTATTCTCAAACATAATATTCAAAGTTTGTGTAACATCAAAGAATATTGCACATATATGCACATGCACAGATAATGCATGCTGTGCGTTGCAGATCAATGAAACATGTAACTGAGCAGATGAGTGGATGCAATATGAGGATGTGTTTAGGACTAACAGCAATAGTTAGTCATGGTCAGTTACATATACCAGAGGTAAAATGTCCCTTGGTTACTCTGGTGAAAACGCTAACCACAGAGAAAGGTGTCTATATCCCATCTAATTGCATGGAAAAGAGGACAAATGCCTGAGGTTTCATAAAAGTCTTGCATAGATTTAATATTTACTTTCCCAATCCTGAAACAGGCAGAAATTTGTATCCTCACCTTTCCTCTTTCAAAGGGATCTTGATGCTCCAGTGACTGAGAGAGGTGAAATACCTCAGATTTGTCCTCATCCCCAAATAAAATAATATGCACATTGGCATCAGTTCCTGCTCCCCTTTTGTCACCTGTGTATACTTTAATAGTATACTCTGTCTGATTTTCTGCTTGACTTCCTTCCTTATTTAAGTTGCTATCTGTGCCATTCTTTTGTTTGTCTCCTGTAATAATAAAAGATACTGGGATCTCTCTCTGTATTTCTGGCTTATTTGGATCCACAGAAAATGTCCTGCAAAACAAAAAACATATAGTTTTGTGGTAAGTAATCTATACGTTAAATCAAAAAATCCTATGAGTTTATATGGGACAGTGGAAGATGGACTTTTTAAAAAAAAAATAAAAATCTGTTGACTGACCCATTCTATGACAATCCTTTTAATCCAGTGCCTGCTCAGTGTTCTCTAATATTATACTACAAAGTGACTAACTTCTCGTATGGTACTTACTCATTCACTTCAAACACATAGATAGGATGATTCTTTAAAGCTTCTTTCAAATGCAATTTTTTAATGTCCAGTTTGCAGTCTAAAAACAAGAAAATAAAATATAGTGAAAATGTACTGTGCATCCAAGAATTATGTAAAATATTAAAACATCATTTATTGATTCATTTAGATATAACAAAAATTGACTATAAAATCCTTCAATTATTGAAACATTCTTTACTTTGTTTCTATTTAAAACCTTTACTTAGAAGTTTAGAAGTATTTCCCTTGTCTTAGTGAAGCAGAGGAGTACAGGAGAGCAGTAGACATGCAGAACACGTTCTGTACATCTCAGGCAGGCTCATTTGGGAAGGAAGAGAAGGAATATGTATCTGGTGCTTCCTCCACAGTGACTGGTTGACAAAAGGGTTGGAACTCCATTCCATGTGCACTACAAAGATTTATTGAATGACAGGTATGAACGAAGTTCAACAACTCAGTGTTATCCTCTTCTGTATAAGAGAGATTGCTCTTTGAATTGCACTTTTGAATTTTCTGCTGGGGGCTTCGGGTACATGCTGTCTATGACACTGGCCTGAATCTCTTGCCACTAGCCAGTCATGAAGACTACTCACTTTCTCTTTTCTTCTGTCACTTGTCCCTGCAGCTCTCTTCAACAAAGTGTGTCCCAATATCTTCTCCTATTGTCTAAGTCTCTTTTATTATAAATCAGTAGGAGTCTAATAGGATCAGGCTCCTGTGGAGGAATTCAGGGCATGGTGTTGCACTCATGATCTGCCCAGACAGTGCATGGAGACACTCAGAAGCTCGGGGATCTCAAAATCTCAAACCATGCATGCAGTGAGGGAAGAGCCACCTGATCCTAAAAACCAGCTCTGATTGTAGAAGCAGCATAAATATAGAAAATCAATACGTTGCCTGGGCTGACCAGTCCTGCAGGGTACATTTGATTTCAGACACTAAAGAGCTTTTGTGCTTGGGGATTTTTGGTTCCAAGTCTACATCCAAACAACTCAATAAACCTCTAGACACAATGTGGACACTCTTACTCATCCAAAGTGCTTTATCATCTAAGTAATTCTGTTGGAAGAAATGTATTATACACCTGTCCAATCCTTTCTTCATAACACACACAGCCAATGAGCACCAAAGTCCCTCATTTGTGAATCATGTCTTCAAACCTGACTGGAAAAATCTTGCCTGTCATGTTTTCTGTGGTGCCCTTTGGCAATGTGTAATTGCCATATTCAATGACTGTCAGTGAGACAGATGACTGTAGTTAACTTTCATGGCTGAAACTGCAGAAAACAAACGTAGTGAGCCCCCAACAGCAGTACAGCGGGGCTGTCCCTCCCCTTCCCTATCCCACTGTAATATCTGCAGCTCCATGTTGTGCCCCCTCTGAAGACCCTAGCATTCGAGCAGATCATGCTCTGGTGCAGAATGTGTTGACCACCCAAAAGTCTTCGATATTTATATGCATTTTTCAAATTTGGTTGAAGCTCGATGGTGAGTTTAGAAGGTTATTATGAGGAGCCAGCAGACAGACAAACAAGACAGACAGAGTAGAAATGTATATCCCTTGCTTTCCTAGAAACCTGTCTACAAATGGTCAACTGCAATACATAGTAAGTAACAATACACAATTATATAAGAAATTTCATTAAAGGACTTGAAAACATTTGCAAACATCCTTAGAATATTCCTTAGTAGCATGATAACCATCCTACAGATGAGACAATGGAATTTGTTGGCAAAGCTACAGTTCATCACATTTAAAAGAGGTACACTCTCACCCCACCCCACCCCACCCCCCCCCCCCAAAAAAAAAAAAAAAGGTACAGTAAGAAAACAGAACAGCTGGAGAAAACAATAAAAATAACTGAATCACAGAAAAAAAATTAAACAATGCCAGTTTCTTGAGTTATAATTATTCTCCTACATTGTGTATTAATAGGAGAACAAAATTATTTATCCTAATCTTCTGTTTTTCTTTCTTGTTTGTAATGGAATAGTTTATTTTCTCGATAAAATAATGATACAGCTTTCAGCTCCAAGGATTTAAATGCGACAAAATGTAGGATTTTGCTTTATAAAATTTTATCTTTTTAAAAAAATAACCAAAGGAAATTAATCTGAATTTATCTCTGGTGGTGATTGTATTGCTCTTAACAGATTATCTGTGTGATTCACATCACTGACTTTAGAGAGCAGCAAAAGTACTTTACCTGTTTTACTGCTGATTAAAAGAACAACTTTGTCCAGTTCTCCCAGTTCAACAGCATCCACAATAACTAGAAATGACTAAAATAAAATTGTTAAATATTACAATCTTAAACAATATTATTTCAAGTATAGAGGAAAAAGAATGTATAGGAAGTACAAGAATGGATTAAAGGATAAATTTTAAGTAACTTTAATTTTAAATACAGAGTACCTCATTGCTCTCTTCCTGCTGGACATTCTCCAATGACCAGAGAAGGGATCTGTCCCCTGTGTCACCGTAAGTACCATATATACATGCAGTCATATGCATGACATTTCTCACAGTCAAAATATTTCTAGAAAATACTGTTAGATGATATTTAACCTCTGCAAAATCAAGCAGAAAGAGATCACATTAATACCATGTCTCAGCCTTGCACAGCTATTTGACAACATAGCAATGCACAATCAGATGCAATTAAAAATGACACTTTATACTTGACAATGATAGTAATCATTGTCTTATTACACACTTGACGTGATAATTAAATTCAATTTTTAAAATATTTTTCTTTAATTTTGTCCTGTAACTATAAACGTTGGTGGTGTTGACAACCTTCAGTGAGAGAAAAACATGTCAATACTTTATGCTGTTTTTCACAGTTTCAGATTATGGAGAAATTACCGCAGCCAGTTAGTTACCTTTTTCTTTTTAATGCCAAATGACTAATAGATTAAATCCTAATAAGTTTCAGATTCATCAAACACCTTTGGGGTCTTTACAAAGACAGAATTTAGCTAGGGAAACAAGTCCTTCAGAGCACCTAAATTCTTACTCTGAACTTTATTATAATGGAGCACATCCTCTGACTATGGGGTCAGCCCAGGAAGACAAGTCTATCTTGACTGAAGTTGTCACCCATGAGTTTGTGCAGTTTGTGATTTATGCAATAGTTATAGTTATTTAATTGAAGACAAGATGACAGCATCTGAACACCTTTAAAAGTAAATGCATTCACAAAGCATCTGTTTATATTCTACCCTGGTAGAAGGGGATGAATCCTGACCTTGCAGAATGCTTCTGCAGAAAATGGCTCAAAGCTTAGAACATGACAGCTTATATTAGCAGATTACCTGCATCCTTTCAAAGTCAAGAAAAGTACAGTTAAGTGGATCACAAGCTGTTATTATCAGCTTTCAGATCTAATGATCATCTAAAATATTGAGTTCAGTACAAGAACTAGCTCTCTTCCATGAGCCTTGCCTTGTTTCCCGAGCATCAGCAATAAGAGAGAGAGAACAGACTCTTGTTGCATGCATATTGCAGTTGAGCAGGTGCATAGTAAGAAATTCAGAGTGACAAAGAGGTATATAGCTTTATCTGTAAAGGTAAAAGTTAGGAAAAGCCCAGGAAACAGCCAAGTTTAAATAAAAATATATATATTTGGAAAAATATTGAAAATAAAAAATCAGTGCTGCCTAAGGAAGAACAAATCATGGTGTGGTAAGATATAGAATAAAAGATGAAATACAAGGACTGTATGGGATATGGTCAATGGTGTTACAAACAAGATGAAGAGACAGGAGAAGAAACAATATATTTGGTCAGAGTAGGTTGCAGCAAGTAGGTTGCAACACAGAAGAAAGAATCTAGGTAGTGTTATTTTTGACTATACCTCTGATTTTCTAAGTGATCTCTTTTTATTTTCCGTGACTTCTATTTGATACAGTCTCCCAGATCTCAAAGTTGAGATGTGAAGCTAGACCAGCTCAAGAGAAGAAAAAAAGGATTGCATTCAGAAGGCTTGTTTCAAAGATCACTGTGCTTGAGAGCAGCAGGAGTGGGACTGCTCCATGAGGAAGAATAAGACAGGATCTGGGAGTGACCACAGTGCAAGCAGTGACCAGGGAACTGTCCTGCAGCATCTGCATGTAGTAGGCAGAGCCATCAGCAGTCCCAAACTTGGCAAATTATGAATTAGATCCGGGATCCGTCCTGGTGGTCCAGCTGGGAATAGCTGGGACAAAGACAGAACTGAACACAAGGCTACAGCATTTGTCCTAAGTCTATTCAGGAGATGGGGCCAGAGACAGGTCTAAAGACTGGTGCACATCTAATGCAGCTCAGGCATGATCTTAAATGGATGTCCTATGCTCACGTGCAGAAGGGGCTTGACTAGAGGTCCCAGGTGAGACTTTCCAGGGCAAATAAGATCTATTGTCTTATCATGGCCCTGGCACACTGTAGTCAACTAAAGTTAGAGTTAAATGAACTTTGGATCAGATTATACAGAGGTTAGAACTGGTGGAGTACTTTGTAAAAAGAGAAGCAACTGAAGGAAACTGAAGTAGGCCAGGGAAGAGGGCTAAAATCCTCAAACGGTGGTCTTTGTTCAGGTAGTGGGATCAAACCATCATAGGTGTGGGCAAATAAGCTTTTATCTCTGTAGTGAATTGAATAGATTGGAGGGAGGAAAGATGAAGGGAAATCTCTGAAAAGAAGTTACATTCAATAAGGACAATACATATATGAATGTTACAACTCCATTAATTTTATAAAATTCCAATGATTTCATAATCTCTGTGTGAATTATGACTCTATTTTTACTTTGTGAAAATAATCAGTTATTTGAAAGTAACATAATACATTTTTATTTAACCTTTTCTCTATTTCATTGTTTTGCATTAAATGCTACAGTAGTGCAAAATTCATTCACTTTCTGTACAACCCTGTGAGTGAGAGAGAGAGCACTGTTTTATCCCTGGGGATTCTTGAGGTGCAAGCATCTCAAAAGAAGGTACACTACAGAGAATCTATGCATATACTCAGTTGGAGGCCTCTCCCCATTAATATACCCAAAGGCACATATGGACTGGTACACAGCCAGATCTCCAGGGCTTGCACTGTATTTTGATGGCTTCAATTAGCCATGCTTCATCACAGTCCCAAGTACAAAATGAAAAAATGGAAAAGACAACTGAGAGATGAAATTCTAAGGCACTCTATGAATGACAGTATACTGAGCTGTATCTGAAATTCAACGGCACACAGCTTCTCACTTAAGGTGATTATGATCAGCTGCTTTCCATTTCAATTAGCACAATACTGGTTTTGCTTTTAGCTGAGAAAAAGAAAAACGAGGAGAAAATAAATTAGATTTAGAAATCTGGCAGAGAAGCAGATCTGTTTTGCACAATAAATTTCAAGTAGGTTTGTGTGTAAAGGATCACTTTGAACTCCATGTGTGCCACCTGCTGTGGAGCTGCTTAAAGCTCTCTTGGACATAAAATGGCAAAGATTTGGGGAATGTTTCACATTGTCCTAGTTTTTTCTTCCTTGTGGTTACAAATCCCTCACTGAACACTTCTAAACCCTATGTGGAAACAAATAAATGCAACAGAGATGAGCTTTTTTTTTTTTTTTTTTTTTTTTCTACCTGAACATATAGATAATATGTTACCTATTCCTTATTTGTGATTTTTACCTCTTGATCTCAAAGTGCATTACAAAGAAGGAAAATATTACAAACTCCCCCCTCCACTAGCCCACCCCCAACCCTCCAAAGAAAAAAAAAAAAAAAAGAAGAAAACACAAAGAATCAGTAAATGATGTTTTCAACCAAGAAGTCAGTGATGAAGTCACTGATGAAGAGTAAGAATCAAGGTCATTAGGGCTCCAGTCTCACTGCCTATTTATCATTTATGCTGCATCTTTCTCTCACTGTTTCTGTGTGTATGTACATGTACCCTCAATATATCTGCATGTGACAGTGATCTGTCTTTTGCAAGGGGTACAGTCATGTTTTTATATTAATCTGGAG